>NW_013952720.1:613201-614215 GCF_001266775.1 Austrofundulus limnaeus | reverse complement strand
TTAAAAATAATTTTATGCCATGTGACAGCTCTACGCTTCCGTAGATTTGAATGAAACTTTCAGAAACTAATAATAGGGTGTACATCTACATCTAATTAACTTCTTGAGTCAGTCCGGTTCATGATGGCTGCCTCAGTCATCCATCCCTTGCAGGGTCATGGGGTCACTGGGGGAGGGGTCCACTGGACAGGTCACACGTCCATCGGCACTTAGAGACAAATGAGACAAACACAAAGGACAATTTAGAGTTACCAATCAGAATAACATGAATGTTTTTGGGATTGGATCTGGCAACCTTCTTGCTAAAAGGCAGCAGCTCTACCACCTGAGGCACGGTGCTGCCAACCTATAGAAACACATAAAACCATCAGCCTGAGGCCTCCTCAGCTGACTCCTTTAAATGAGGAGGAGGAGCAGCTCTACTACCAGTTCCTTCTGGATGATGAAGATCCTCAACATTTCTCCAAGGCTGAACCTGCATTAAAAAAGTTTGTGTCTAATAAAGTAGGTGAGCAGCCTAAGTATGCTAGTCCCTAGCCTCTTCAATGCTAATGCCAGCTTATCCATGCTAGTCACTAGCCTCTTCAATGCTAATGCCAGCTTATCCATGCTAGTCGCTAGCCTCTCCCATGCTAACACCAACTTATTCATGCTAGTCACTAGCCTCTCCAATGCTAACGCCCGCTTAGCCATGCTAGTCACAAGCCTCTCCCATGCTAACACCAACTTATTCATGCTAATCGCAAGCCTCTCCRATGTTAATGCCAGCTTATCCATGCTAGTTGCTAGCCTCTCTGATGCTAACACAAATAAATAGTCTCCTTCTCATTAGCCAGCCTCTCAGTTAGCGGGGTCAGCCTATCATTAATCAGATCAATAGCTGCTTTAGGAATAGATGTAGCCTCCTGATACAAGGATGTAGCAACCACTGGTTCAGCTGTCTTATCTTTTTATCTTCAACCTCAGTCATGGACTTTACTTCTACATCCACAAGTTTGTCTTCAACTAAATCAG
>NW_013952720.1:607704-610810 GCF_001266775.1 Austrofundulus limnaeus | reverse complement strand
TCTATCATTCTATATCTTCTGTTTTATTTTAATTTCATTTGAACTTTTTCTAATATTTATAATTCTGTTAGTCATTTAATGTTGGAGAACCTGGAGGAACCAACTGCCTGTGGGTTTGCTTCCCTCACTTCCTGTTTTTAAACCTCATATAAATCAGATTTTTCCTCCCTGCCTTCAGCACAGTGTGACATGTTGACTTTTAGTTATTTTTATTTTTACTTTTTCTGTTTTCATCTTTTGCTCCGTGCTGCTTTGTTTTAACACTTGGATCAATCTTTTTTAAGCTTTATAAATAAAGCTGCATTGTGCTTTAAAACAATCTGATGTGAATCTGACGAGTGGTTATTTTATTTCCAAGGAAAAGAAGGAACGTTCAGAATTTATTTTAGATGTGTTAAGTGTGATTTTGTGGGAAAGTTGTGAACAGGAGGGAGTCTCATGTAACTGAAGGTAATTTAGTTTCCATAAATTCTGCAGCTGTGATGTTGACTCGTTTTGAGACAGGACTCTGAGGAAACAGGCCAGAATGTCCGGTTTTCATAGATAAAAATCATAAAAGTGGGGGCGGCGGCCGTGAAAACAGAAATAAACTGTGATTTTTATAATGCAGCTTCACGGTTCACTCTGAATTCAGCCTGACTCAAAACAAAATGTTAAATATTTCCTTGTAATTTAAAGTCTGCAGCGTTCACAGATCAGTATCTTACCTGTCGCAGATGGAGCTTTAATTCTGATGGGGTTCATGAGTTAACGACTCACTTCCTGCAGGGTTTGTGTTGTTTTTCTGCCTAAAGACCTGTTTCATGCGAAGGTGTAATTCACAACAGGACCGTGAACTGTTTCAACACTGAAACAACCAAACTATAGAACATCTTGTCTCAAAGGACATCCCTCTGGATCCAGGTTTTTTTAATACTATGTTTCCCAAAAATACTTTGTTTACCAAACGTGAACARTTACTGATTGATATGTGTCTACTGAAGCTAAAAGACTGATGACACACAACAGGACCAGGTGACTGGACCACACAGACTTTACCCCTGAACACACAACACATCTCCTGAAAGGGAAAAGTCAGTTATTTGAAAACATAAGGAGACCCTTTGGACACGTGTGGATGGTGTGGACCAGTGGTTCCAAGCTTTTTGGACTTGTGTACCTCTGAGCCATTTTATCATATCACCAGTACCCCCTCAAACCTATTAATCACTCTCCAAAACTATAATGTACAACGTCCTGATGCATCTCAGTAATCCAGGTAAAAAATCAAAAGGAAAAAAATTGTATAGGTCCTCTGGACGGGTTTAACCCGTCCAGAGGACCTATACATTTTTTTTCCTTATAATGTACAACAGCTGATTATTAAATGAAAATTATTTATTCAACCTTAATTCTCAGGCATTTTATTCTTTTCAACTCAAATTAAACAAAGACAAAAACGTTTCCTTGAAAGTGAATAAATAATTAAAGGGACRATATGATGTAAAATCAACTTTTTTCAGTTTATATCATATTCATCATATATTTCCACTTTGCTGAAATCATCAGTCCTATTTTTTTATTTACACACCTGGGACATTTTTCCACTTACCCCCTGTAAAACGCTCGCGAACATCAAGGGTACCCCTGGTTGGGATCACTGGTGTGGACTTGACTCAGGAGGAAGAGGTCATCTGAGGACAGGAACGACCGGATTATGTTGACAACAAGCAACAGAGTCTCTTCATTAAACTGTTGTACGTTTAAGATGTTTGYAGATTTGTATCCAAAGAGGGCGCTTGTTGTTGTTGTTCATTGTGTTATATGGGGTCTATGTAAAATTGTAAAAAATTCAATAAAAATATTGTAAAAACACTTAATTTTAAATTTACAGTAAATTCAAAAATTTAAACTAAAACAGTACCATGACCTTTTCTGGGATTCTTGACAAATTAAGAAAAACGAGATGTGATCATTTTGTGTTGRTTTTAAAGTTTTAAGATGAATCGTTTTGTTTGGTCTCGGCTCACAGCTGAGCGGTCAGGTTTAAACCTGAGAGCTATCTGCAACAGGTAAGATATTTGTTAATAACCTTCCAGTGTTTCGTCTCTCACTGTAGTAGTTTTTTWTATCCTCACCAACCTGTTGTGATGAGTGAGAGACCGCCGTCTTAACGATTTACAGACGGTGATGAAAACATCCCTCGGCCACCTGGGACCTGGGTTTCCATGGCAACAAATGAAAAAGGTGCAGCTGGTTTTTAGGGCGAGGCTGGAAGCTGAAGCTCTCTGTGATGGAATAAGTTGCTCCTGTCTTCATGGCTGCTCCTCCAGGAGACGAGGCGTTTCCCCTCCTCCTCTTCCTCTCATGTTGCAGGTTAACCCAGTTAGGAGGCCGTGGCTCCTCACAGACGAGGTGATGCTTTAATTACATCATTACCGCAGAAAGAAAACCTGATGGAGGAAGTCGGGTCGGAACCCGCCGCTCCTCCACTCGAGCTGAGAGGTCGAGAGCTGGTTTCAGACTCACGTCTGATTATCTGAGCGAAGCAAAGGAAGGCGAGGAGTCCTGCTGCTCGCAGAGCTGCTCTGAGGACAGGAACAGGCTTTAATAAAGGTTTTATTCTGCAGAACCTGAAGAGCTGCTGAAGAGCACAGAAACCCTGCAGGACAGGGGTCCTCCAGGTCCAGGACTGGACTCCAGTTAACATTTATATTTATGAACCAAAACATGCTTTGATGAAAGCCTAGAAGTCCTGCAGTGATGCTGGCAGATTCAGTAAGACCTGTTACTCAGACTGCACGTTGGGGAGGACTCTCAGCTACTACCACCCCAAACTGTGACTCAGAGTGAATTTTAGACATGTTTCTGTTGGTTGTTTCAGTGTTTTACAGTCTGAAGTGATGTCAGAATATCTGGTTGTCTTTCTGAGGAACAGTTAATGGTTCTGACTGCATCTGTCCAAACAGCACCAACATCGTCACCTTCATCCTCTGCAGCCGGCCTGATGGTCTCTGATGGTCTCTGATGGTCTCTAACAGTCTCTGATGGTCTCTGACAGTCTCTGATGGTCTCTGACAGTCTCTGATGGTCTCTGACAGACTCTGACAGTCTCTGATGTCTATGA
>NW_013952720.1:603589-605412 GCF_001266775.1 Austrofundulus limnaeus | reverse complement strand
TGTGTGTGTGTGTGTGTGTGTGTGTGTGTGTGTGTGTGTGTGTGTGTGTGTGTGTGTGTGTGTGTTAAGGCACGGGCCAGATGGAGTGTGTGAGGAGTTTGTGTGAAGGCACGAGCTGCATTCTTCCCCATCCTTCTGCTCTGTCGCTCCAATAAAAAGTAAGAGCAGCCGGGGGTACAACAGATGTGTCAGTCTGACACCAGAAGCCCCCAGGGGCCACTGAAGGAGGCGGGAGAAGGCCACGTGACCTCTGACCTCTGCCACAGTCCAACACACTTCATAAGTCAGCAGGGGGTGGCTGCTACACGGAGCGACGCCATGACAGCTGTCACTCTGAGAACCAACCAATCAGCTGGACCAATCAGAGCTAAGTGTTGGAACCATTTATTATTTTGAATTTTGTTAAATTATGTGTTGAAGAACTTTATATTTGGGGGTTCTATAAGGTAATAGCAACCCATATAACAGTTTTAGCATTTAGCAACCCATAGAACAGTATTAGCATTTAGCAACCCATATAATAGTTTTAGCATTTACCAACCCATAGAGCAGTTTTAGCATTTAGCAACCCATTTAACAGTTTTAGCATTTATCTTGACATCTTTAACATTTAGGAAGCCTATTAGCATATTATGAGGTTAGCAGCTGATCCCAGCAGACATGCTAACCTTGTGTCTCTGAGTCCAGGCAGTTTAAAGCCTGTCYTTGCTGACGGTGGACCAGAGGAGGACAGGTAGTCCTCTCTGTAGGTGTGTGTGTCTTTTAGCACTTGTCGCTTCTCATTTTGCTGCTCAGGTATTTCACCTCCAGCTAACGGGGCCTGAAACCAGTGAACACACAGACAATAATCTCATCACTCCTGCCTTCACGCTGTCCTCTCCTCACCCTGATGAGGCAGATGGGAGACGGGGTATCGTTTGAAACATGGACGTGTCTCTGAGACGCAGGGAGCTCACAGTTGGACAGAATCATGAGTCACTTGGAGGAAAAGGCCGAGACGTCTGAGTTCATGTAGATTGTTGAGGAGAGGAGACAACTCTGTCTGACAGGAAAAACAAATCATGTCCATCTGCCTTCAGYCTCTTCCAGCTCAAACAGCCAAACTCAGAGAGGATTACTCTGATGGGTTTAAACAGGTCCAGGTGGGCGGTTCTCTTGGTGTTTCTCTCACTGCAAACAAAGTTTAAAAAAAACTCCTTGTTTTTCTTTGTGAAGACGCAACACAGCAGAAAATCTCAGGTTTTAAAACTATCTGAAGTGGTGTGGGCGTGACTCAAAACARCAGGAGTCACTTTAAATCAACCAAACTGATAAAAAAAACAGCCGAAGTTCTGATGTTGAGACATCAGGTGTTTAAATCTGCAGACAGAACGATCTGACTGATGAAACAAGGGATTTTCCCCGGCCGGTCCCTGAAGTCCTCCTCAGACTTGTTTGGACCTGATGACTGAGCCATGTCTGGCTCATTAGAGAGGGAGATTAGGATGATAATTACACATTCAGAGGTGTCAAAAGTATTCACATTCATTACTTAAGTAGAAGTATAGATACTAGGGTTTAAAAATACTTTTTTGGAAGTAGAAGTATCAACTCAAGCTTTTTACTCAAGTATAAAAGTACTGTCCAATAGGACGTCAGGATGGTTTATATTTACACTTCTCATCCAATCACAATCATCTTCACTCCATCCAAAAGCTCCATGTATCTGCATAGATTTCTATTTATTTATTGTTTCCTGAACAATGAAAAGATGGAATAAAAACAAGTTCAAGTTAAATAGAAATTAAATACTTTTTGCATTTTTAAAAAGGAGTAGAAAGTAC
>NW_013952720.1:601266-602560 GCF_001266775.1 Austrofundulus limnaeus | reverse complement strand
CATCAAAATTAGCACAGAAACAGTACTATATAACATTTTAGACACATTCTAGACAGTTTATCAGCTAAAAAAAGTTAATTTTGGGGTATGTTACTCTAAGTAAAATAACAATGTATTTTTTACTTGGTTACTTGACACCTCTGTACAGATTATAATTCTGGCAAACGAGGACCGGCTCAGGCTCCAAGGTCTCATAAAACCTGGTCTACACCAGTCTGTCCACGGTTTGGATCAGTCACTACAGTGAGCAGAAAAAATGAAGTTGTTTTAGACAAAGAAATGTTAGAGAAATGACAGACGTTGGTTAACAGGTGACTTCCTGTTATCAGTGGGCGGGGCTAGTGAGGAGGTGACCTTTAACACACAGCTGTAATCAGGACAGAACTGTGGTCAAACATCAAGTACTTTCAGGTCTCTGCAGTACTTAGGGGGAGTTCCTTGGTGTGGGCGGAGTTTGGTCACACTATGATTGACACATCCCCCCCCAGCAGTCCAATAATCTTACAACTGAATCGTAATGGTTTCTTTAAACCCCGCCCAGACTAGTAAATCTGAGCAATTGCGTCTTTTCCAAACTCCGCTCACACACAGCAAGACACCCCCACTTCAAATTTCAATATTTTATGTTTTTGTTACAGTAATTTGGAGGGAAGCAGGAAGGTTAAGATCAAAACTGGTTTCTGAAATTTCAACAGTTTTTGAGTTTAAACACTTAAAAGTTAAGATTCAATTATTGTTTCATCAAATGTGTTTTATTGTTGTTGATTTCAGTCGTTGTCGATGACAGAAAATGTTTTTGTTTTTATTTTGAAGCAGAATGAGCAGCTGCAACAGGAAGTTTGAAGAGTGGAGGTTCTGCAGGAGATAAAAGACAGCAGCTCTTCGGCCTCCTCCTCCTCCTCCTCCTCCTCCTCTCTGATTGTTCTCCTCTTTGATCAGCAGCAGAAAAGCTTTAATTATTCCGTAAGAAGGCTGTACGCTGAAAGAGTCGGAGCTAATTACTGCCGACACGTTACGAGACGGAAACAAACCCTGCTGCTGACTGAGAACACTGCAGCTAAAAGCAGGAAGTCAGAAGAGTTTTAACGACTGCTCCTCAGATCATGGTGATGTTTGGATTCGTCACGTTCTGGAGAACATCTCTGACCCAAAAAACATTCTTCTGTTCTTTGTTGCTCGTTAATGTCCCCGTTATGTTTAGGGTCAGGACTACTAATGTTTAGGGTCAGGACTACTAATGTTTAGGGTCAGGACTAGTAATGTTTAGGGTCAGGACTACTAATGTTTAGGGTCA
>NW_013952720.1:595859-596837 GCF_001266775.1 Austrofundulus limnaeus | reverse complement strand
TATTCTATTCTATTCTATTCTATTCTATTCTATTCTATTCTATTCTATTCTATTCTATTCTATTCTGTTCTATTCAAACGTTATTTTATAAAACAGCCGACTGTCTGCTGATGACGGGCTCATCAGCCGAAGGTGAAAAATATTTCCACAGCAGCTAATTACCTCCTTAATGAGGACGAACACCTGAGCGGAGCTGGRGGTAACCATGGCGACTGCAGCTGTGGTGGGCGGGGTTATGTATCACTCACACCACAGATGGGTGTRTGTTTTCCCGCCGCACTGACGTTGATGAATGAGTGCGTTTAGCGGCRCAGCGTCCAGCTGCTCTGATGTGATTCTCCTGATGCATGATGGGAACGTGCAGGTGCTCCTGGTCCGGTCAAGGCTGTTTGTGTCTCACCTGACCCTGACCTGACCCTGACCTGACCTGACCCTGACCTGACCTGACCCTGACCTGACCCTGACCTGACCCTGACCTGACCTGACCTGACCTGACCCTGACCTGACCTGACCCTGACCTGACCCTGACCTGACTCTGACCTGCAGCTTCAGCTTCCCTCAGTAAAAACTACTGTATGAAGTATCCGTTAAGTACACTCATTTTAAACTAAATCCAGTTTACTTTTTATGTACTTATCTGAGATATACTTAACCAAGTTTWTCTTACACTATACTTGGCTTGTACTAAAACTATACTAGAAGTAAGTAAATAAAGTTTTATTTATATGGCACCTTTCACAGAAATATATTCACAAGGTGCAGCACATTCAGGGAAGGGGGAGGGGCCAGTTAAGACACACCCACTCAAGAAGACATACAGTGGGGAAAATAAGTATTTAGTCAGTCACCAATTGTGCAAGTTCTCCCACTTAAAAAGATGAGAGAGGCCTGTAATTGACATCATAGGTAGACCTCAACTATGAGATCTTGCGTGGAGCCCCAGATCGAGGGAGATTAGTAGTGGTCTTGTATGTCTTC
>NW_013952720.1:593216-595418 GCF_001266775.1 Austrofundulus limnaeus | reverse complement strand
GAAGACATACAAGACCACTACTAATCTCCCTCGATCTGGGGCTCCACGCAAGATCTCATAGTTGAGGTCTACCTATGATGTCAATTACAGGCCTCTCTCATCTTTTTAAGTGGGAGAACTTGCACAATTGGTGACTGACTAAATACTTATTTTCCCCACTGTACATGACAAACATGGGGGAACAGGTGAAACCGGTCATGCAGCAAACACAGCTGCGCTACTTTTACTTTACTAGAAGTTTAAGTATACTTAGTTTATGCTAGTGTTTAAATGTTTAGCCAAGAAAAACTTTAGTAGTACACAAAGTACATTTTCACAGATTATTATTATTTGTAGTATATTTCAAGATTAAACTAAAAGTATACTTAGATTACTTTCAGTATATTATATAAGTAGACTATACTGTTATAAACTTATTGTGGGTCAATTTAGTCCTAGAAGCATACTTGTTAGTAAACTGACACTTAGGGAAATACACTTTTATATACTTTAGGACAGAGGTTCTTAAACTGAGGTTCCAGGACCCCCAGGGGTCTGCGAGCTATAACTTGGGGGTCCTCAAAAATTGAAATAAACAGTTAATTTTGTTTTTCATTAAAGATGCAATATTAWGTGCTTTCCAAGCCTATATTTTGATTTTATACTAAAATAAAGTAATTATGTCACATTTTCAGCTTATGAAAGAGCTGTTTATTTGTAAAAATCCCCAAAACAATTTACGTCTCATCTTGATAGTTTCTAAACACCTTGAAATAGGTCTCTGTCTCTTTAAGAAAATCCAACCACTTTGGTCACGCCCATTTCAGCAGGTAGGCTGCCAGAGTCGCGGAGCGGGATGGAGGGGGATTGGGGGGGCCGGGGTGTGCTTTGCCCTGAGGAAGTTCGGCTTAAAGACACGTCCCAGAGGCGTTTCTGGTCCCAGAGGCGTTTCTGGTCCCACCTGTCGTTTTGCTCCTCAGCATGGCTTCATAAAAACACTGCAGGATTTCTCAAACATGATGAATGAGTCAAAGCAAGGCTTTGGGCATGTTTTTTATGAGAGTWTAACATTATAACATGATATAAAACTCAAAAAAGTTGATTTTACACGAGATAGCTCCTTTAAAAAAAGACTTCATAAATGAATAACGGGAACAATGCACCACTAAAATAAACTAACTCAAGCAAATAAACTATAATTATTCTCATGGAAGTGAGGCGTTAAATTGGCAGTAAATCAGTTTTAAACCAGTATGAGATTAATGAGGGGGTCCCTGGAATATTTTCACCTCTATAAGGGGTCCTCAGACCCAATACGTTTGAGAAACCCTGCTTTAGATATTTAATGACATGTATACTTCTTTTTGGTAAGTTTGTAAACTTAAAAAGACACTAACAGTATACTTAAAGTATACATTTTATAAACAAAAATGTCCTAGTTTAGTACGAACGAATATTAAATCAGTATACTTTCTAATACATGGTGCCTAGTATACGTGATATACTTAAACTTATACTCAAGTAGACTTAATAAAATGAACTTCAAGTATACTTCTGTTTGTTAAGGGTTCTCCTCCTTCACTTCCCCGCGCCGCCTCCTCCTGCAYGGCCTGATTGCTCGTAATCACTCACGCTCTGCCTCTGTGACTAATGGGCCCATTAGGAAGGGATGGCGAGCGTATGGCGTCCAGGCAGATCTCAGACGACTCTGCTCCACCCTCGCAGGCTCCTGACGCTCCTTCGGCTGATTTAGAGGCAGATCTCAGATGATGACACCAAATGAGCTGAGGCTTCAGCTTCAGCCACTCTGCTGAAAAGAACAATAATTCAAACTGTGCAAAAGTCTTCAGGTATTTCTCATTGTGTAAATCATGAGTCAGCTGTTTTTTTATTTCTTACAATCTATGCTTCATACTTCCTGTGTTGTCCTGTTGGCGTTTTGATACGTTTAGCATATAGCTCGTCTCTTCCTGCTTGTAGCTTTACTTGCTTTCAGCTGAAACCTTGGCTGGTTTCCTCTCTACGCTCCGAGGGTCCAACTCAGACACATCCAGCAGCACAGAGCTCTTAATTAGCTCCTAATTAATGGAGTTTTTAAGAGAAGAAGCAGGAGTTTGTTAACAACAGGAGCCTTCGGTAATGAGGCCGGGCAGCAGTGGGCGCAGATGAGGTGTGTGTGTGTGTGTGTGTGTGTGTGTGTGTGTGTGTGTGTGTGTGTGTGTG
>NW_013952720.1:592221-593172 GCF_001266775.1 Austrofundulus limnaeus | reverse complement strand
TGTGTGTGTGTGTGTGTGTGTGTGTGTGTGTGTGTGTGTGTGTGTGTGTGTGAACAGTCAGCACTGATACAGAGTGTAACGTCTGGGAAAGTCAAACCCTTCTTTAATAAAAAACTGAACCATGCAGCTAACAGTTCATCTGTGACAGTTTTCCAAACACTCTGCACACACTGACAAATTCAACAATAAACCCCTGAAATCATATTTTTTTATAATCATCTTTTTCGATTTCTATGAATTTGTTAAACTCTATTTATAATTTAGTTTTCAGTGCCGTCATGCTGCAGTTTTCTCACAGGATCTTTCATTAAACACCTCAGAACAGGACGCACACACCTTCTGGCCTCGGTGTGGTTCCTGAATGGACCCGGGCTGTGAGGAGGTCTAAGCCGGCCCACATCAGAGGCACCTGTGACAGRTTAGACTCCTCCACCAGCTCCACACGGCCCTGCACAGAAACGCAGATAAAAAAAACAACAGGAATCTCTTTGAGTCCTTTAAAGCAGTGATGCTCAACCAGAGGTACGTGTACCTCTCGGGGTACGCTACAGGAGTACGTRGAAAAATTTCCCAGGTGTGTAAAAAAAACAAAAATAGGCCTGAGATATGTGGGGCCCCRTGAACTGCAGTCAGAATCACATAATTAACAAAAAGGAATCCAGTATAAAACACAGAACTTCACAGAATTTGCTCATTTGAACAACTTTTTGACGTATTTTGGACGCTTCACCTGCTGTTACCTGGTTTATTTATWTAATTACTTATTCACTTCCAACGCAACATTTTTATCTTTATGTTTGAGATGAGTGGAAAAGAATAAAATGCCTGAGAATTAAATGTTCTAGAGGGTTAAATAAAACTATTTTCATTTAATAATCAGATGTGGTACACTATAGTTTTGGAGAATAATCATCATGTTTGACAGAGGGGGTACCAGTAGCATGACAAATT
>NW_013952720.1:586746-588423 GCF_001266775.1 Austrofundulus limnaeus | reverse complement strand
GACCAACACACACAGACAGACACACAGACACACACAGACACACACACACACACACACACACACACACACACACACACACACACACAGACACACAGACACACACACAGACACACACAGACAGACAGACACACACACACACACACAGACAGACACACACACACACAGACACACACAGACACACACAGACACACACAGACACACACAGACACACACAGACACACACAGACACACACAGACAGGGTGTAGGCGTCAGTGAGGCAGCCCAGGATGGGGGGGTTGTTTTTAACATGAAGGTCTCGTCTGCAGGGACAGAACTTGTCGGCGCTCCAACCAGCGAGTCCTCGGGCCTTTTTTCTATCTGTGGCGGCCCAGCAGACCCGTCAGAACTCCAGCTCTGTTCTGGCCTCAGAAGGCTGTCAGTGGGAGGAGCTCGAGGTTTGGAGCCAGAAATATCTAATATGTGGGCAGCTTGCAGGGAATCATCCAGCTTTAAAAACAGAAAGAAGAATCTGTCTTTGTTATCTTTCCTCCTCTGCCTTCAGCCATGATGATCCACTTCAGTTTATTTTGTATTAAAACCACAACAAAACATCAAATATCAAACAGTAAAATTTATCTGTTGAAGGCAGCAGCTAATTGTGCTAATTTTCATAGCTGAATGCTCCGACTCATCAGATGATGTCTGGCAGGAAAAACCTCCAAGCAGGGCCTTCAGGTTTTCAGTTTTAATAAGAATCATTGGAGCTGAGAGGCTCAATAATGTTTGACATCAGAACTTTAAACGTCTGAACGTCTGACAGATGGTTCAGGTAGAGATGTAGAAGAAAAAAATAAAGTAAAACTAGATACTGCACAGTAATAGCATATATGACCCCTGCACACACACAAACCACCAGAACAGATTCAATGTTTTGGGTGGAGGTCTCTCCCATGCTAACACCAGCTTACCTATGCTAGTTGCTAGCCTCTGCCATGCTAACACCAGCTTACCTATGCTAGTCACTAGCCTCTGCCATGCTAATGCTAGTTTATCCATGCTAGTCACTAGCCTCTGCCATGCTAATGCTAGTTTATCCATGCTAGTTGCTAGCCTCTGCCATGCTAATGCTAGTTTATCCATGCTAGTCACTAGCCTCTAGTGCTAATGCCAGCCTATCTTTGCTGGTAGCTATCCTCGCCGATGCTAACACCAGCTCATTCTAGCCTCTTTGATGCTAATGCCAGTTTATTCATGCTAGTTGCTAGCCTCTYTGATGCTAACACAAATSAATAGTCTCCTTSTCATTAGCCAGCCTCTCAGTTAACGGCGCCTCTCATTAATCAGATCAGTAGCTGGATCAGGAATAGATAGTCTTCAGCTACAAGGATGTAGCTGCTGGTTGAACAACGGTCTTAATTTTGTCCCTCATACTGCACCGTATCATTCTGTTAAATATTTGCAGAAACTCAACCTGAACTGAGTCCTTTTTAAACTTAAAACAATTGTTGATCTCTTCTTCTCATCAGATCTCTGGGTCCAGATTAGATCTGATGGTTGTGTTTGCTTCTTGTTTGTTCTGATCTTTGAGCTCAGTTTGAATGTTTGCAGCAGAAAATGTGAATCAGTTGTAGGGTTTTCTTACCTCATTTTATGATTTCTGATGGATATAGCTGTTATGACTATTTGATGAAAGAGGA
>NW_013952720.1:578982-581395 GCF_001266775.1 Austrofundulus limnaeus | reverse complement strand
GAGTAATTCAAATTCACTTCCTGCTGACACAACATTTATCCCATATATACCTGTCCAGGCCCATCTCCTCAGAGGAGCCACACATTTGTGTTTCCCAGTAAAACCAGCTAAAAGACAGAAGGACAGGGATTAGTGGAACTGGAAGTGTGCAGCAGGGGGTGGGGGTGGGGGGACCCAGATGTCCCAAACTGCCATTTAGCATCTCCTGTCAGTGACAGGCAGCCCACACGCTGCAGCTAATTCTAAGCTATTAATCTCCCACTCCTTCTCTTGGCTCCCAGTTCAGGTTTATTTTGGGAGCTCTGCAGCGACCCGCTTGGCTCCRGTTCAGCCCGACGTCTCAGCTGCCATCTGGACAGAGACAGAGACACCTCTGTCCTGAAGTCATCTTCAGGTTTTAAATCTACACCTGCTGCACCAGACAGGTCTGAGGTGAATCAAAGAACAGAATTTAATGTTGGTTTTTTTTTTGGGTTTAACAGTTCATCGTTACTTTTTAAAAATTGATTTAAAAAAAAATAATTAGGTTTCAGTTTAAAGAAAGAACTCGATGAGATGTTTAATCTTGTATAAACTCAGCCCCTGAGCTCGTCAGAAATCACCTCTAATTATTGGCAAACTAAATCCCCCTCATGGTGGAAACAGCTTAAATCAATTAGCCCACTCTCTGGATGAACTGGTTCTCACGATCCTGCAGATCTGTGGGAACACGACTCATTCCTCTTCTCCTGGTTTTTCTGCAGAGCTCATCTGAAAAACGGACCGTCACTGAACAAACAGTTGTTCTGTTTTCTCAACATTTTTTCAGTGATTTTGTCCATTTAAGATGTTTCTATTCTGTTGTAAACACTTTTAAAAGCTATAAACATGATTTATTCTTTATAGGATAGATGCGCTGGAGAGTAAACTCCACGATGTTTTTAGTTTCTGAAGTTCAGACATTTAATGATTTTAAAATCTTTTACATCCTACAGATAACACTTGGGAACAAAATACAACATGATACACAAGTACAGAATATCTTAGGTCTTAACTTTTAAAAAAGACTAGTTTTATAAATTTAGAAGAGTTTGCTGTATTATTTAAGACAGAATGATGAGTTTGATAGAGGTCTGAAATGTCATGTTCCGTTTAAGCCTGTTTTTATTCAGCACCATTAGATATATGGGTTTTTAAATATTTTATTTAAGATTATACTTAGAGAAGCTGACATGTCTCAATTCAGACGTAATGTGATGCGTTTGATTAAAAAATAAAAAGGTTTTTGACGTTTTCAATCGAACGTGAAGTAAATTCCCACATTCTGAGTGGTCTTTGAACTACTCACAGCAGGTAAGGGGACAAAAACGAAGCACCTGGAATTCCCCGTTAGCCATTTTTTTCTCATAAATTTACGAGTTTTTTTTTCTTGTACATTTCTGACTTTACAATGTCAGAAAATATTTAGTTTAAATGTCGCAAATTTCTGACTTTAATTATGGAAATTTCGGATTTTTTTCTTACAAATTTGTGACTTTTCAACACAAGAGAATTTCCTGTTTTTAATCAAAAAATTTCTGAAATTAATCTGAGAAATTCTGAGATTTTTCTCGGAGATTTGCTCCTTGTTTTGCATCTTCAAAGCGGCCCTGATGCGCCGTCGTAAACTGAGCTCAGTTTGATTTTATAGCTGGAAATGTTTTATTTGTGTAAACTTCTGTCAATGAGGATAATTCAGTGTCGTTTACGAGTCTACAGTAAGTAAACTTCAACACCAGGTGTTCAAGCTAACGTGTTAGCATAATGCTAACAAACATGAATTTCATCAAATTTCATATGTGCTCACCTTTGTTTTCTGATTAGCTGTTTTTTGTTACTTAAAAATAAAGAATTTCTGCGTAAGCTGTTTTGAGCTCATTTTCCTTTTATTCAAGTTATTTTAGTTTCAGCTGAAGATGCGGTGAGGAAACAGGTAAAGTTTTTCAGCTGAAGATGCGGTGTGGAAACAGGTAAAGTTTTTCAGCTGAAGATGCGGTGTGGAAACAGGTAAAGTTTTTCAGCTGAAGATGCGGTGAGGAAACAGGTAAAGTTTTTCAGCTGAGACTCTGGTCAACAGGATGAGAGATGAAGCTGTAGAATATTAATGCTCTCCCTCTCAGATGTTCCTGTTAAAATGAGGGAGAAATAAAAATAATGATGCTAAAGGGCACGGCGGCAGGAACAGGGAGCTCTGTGTGGTTTTAATTGTTTACCTCCAGGCCTGATGAAAACCTGAAACTGCTGAGGTGACAGTTTTCTGCTCAGACTGAAGATCAGGTCTTCATTAACTCAGTCAGAGGCCAGAAACTGAGAAACAAAGTTGTTTTGTAGCAGCAGTCATTTAGAAAACACACAGACACAAAGACACACACAGACACACACACACACACACACA
>NW_013952720.1:573828-576015 GCF_001266775.1 Austrofundulus limnaeus | reverse complement strand
GTAAAGTGTATGTTCCATCCTGTCAGCTGTTTATTTTAGTGAACGACACCAGGATGTTCTTACCTAACACCTGGACCACTTAGAAGTCTCCTTCTGGGACCAGTTCTTGTAGAACTCCTAGCTCAGCCCTGATTGGTCGAGCTGCCAAAATCTAAAGAACCAAAGAAAAGTGCTGAGTGTGGTTCTGAGGCAGGAGATAACAGAACCCTCTCCTCGGGGCACCTCGGCCAATCAGAGAGCCTCACCGGTTGGACCTCAGGGTCGGGTCTGCAGCTCCTTCACCTGCCTGAGCTTCAAACAGGTTCTGTTCTCTGGACCGGGTCCATCGGACCACAACAGATGTGGATCCAGGCTGAAGCCTGTGAAGAACCGAACAGCAGGAGCAGAGAGAATAAAAACATGAAATAAATAATTAGTGAATCAGAATAAAGACGTAACATCAAAGAGCTTCCACTCATTATTTAAATTGGTTCTTTTTCTGAGAAAAACAAACTTGTTTTTCTGGTTTCATCACAGAATTAAATAATGAGGTTATTGTTCAGTTTGTTGAAGATGACTCTCAGCTACTACCACACCAAACTGTGCCTCACATCCCACAGCACACACGCTTGTTTAGATGTAAACAAATATACATTGTGAGTAAATATAAACAGGTTTAGAGCAGAACAACATTTGTTTCAGTTTCAGAGGAAAGTGAATTTAGGAGAAAATCATCGGTAAAGAAGCGTGGCTGAGTCCGCCGTGCTTCTGTTAATTAGCTGATTGGATTCTTTTTTCTCTGATTAATTGCTGAGTGAATAATGAGGATCCAAACAGGCAGCTGGGAGTCTGAACGCTCATTAAGATGAAGCAAACAACAAACATGACCTGTAATTACTTCAATCAGACACCCCGGGCCTCCAATCACAACCAAACACGACCAGTTTACAGAAAGACAGCTTCAGTTTGTCCAGAGACTCAAACCAACCAGAAATAATGAGTTTTAATTATTAATGTTTGTGTTGAAGGTAAACTGTCAGTTTATTTATCAAACTCTGAACATTATTATCTGAACTGACAAGTTCTCTGCTCTGGGCCCGTGTTTATCAAACTTCTTAGAGTGGATTTTTAGACTTAAGTGCTGAAAATTTCTTAGATTTGCTCCAACTCTCAGACTTAAGTGTAAGTACCTGTTATYAAAACTCTTAAGTCTAAGAATCAGTCTTACTCTGAAGAAAAGTTCAGACTGATCCAGAAGTGGTTCAGAGTTACCACCAGAGGTCTGAGATGAACTGAAGACAGAGATTACAGCTGTCCTCCTCCCCACCTGACTGTTAATCTCAGTTAGAAGATGTGGAAAACAGGTTTAATCTGAAATATACTAAAGAAACAAAGAAAAAAAAACCTGCACATTGTTGGACTAAAAGGCGGATATCTGTGTGTAGCTTTTGGAGAAATTATTAAATATACTCAGCTGGTGAGTGCATGCACCCCCCAAAAAAAAAGAAAGAAAGAAAGAAAGAAAGAAATTAAAATTACAGAAGGATTGAATGTTTCGTTCATTAGATTAACTCCAGCCCCCCTAAAACACTTCAGCCCCCCTGAAACAGGCCTCATGGCGCCACTGGCCCAGACAGAATAAAAGCCTCAGAGTTGACTTTTATATTTCCACCTAAACATCTTTATTCGTCTGAGTCGGCCATATTTGTTTACCTGAGCAGGTGTAGGTGGGTCATGTGGTTTTCAGCTGAAGGTTTGGTTCTGGTGGATCAGAAAGGAGGAGGGCTGCCACAGTGTCTTTGAGCAGGACACAGCTGGGAAACAGATGTTTACAGCTGGTTAACGAGACACAAACTCTTCTGACAGTCAGATCTTCCTGGTCTGAAACAAACGGTCCATTTTCTCAGCAGGATGTCCCTGACTGCTGCAGGCACTCAGGTGGGGGAGGAGCCATCTTTAATTGATGACTCGGCAGCACTGCTTCCTGTCGGTGGTCTTTGTCTGGAGAACAGTTCATGCAGAAAGTGGAACAATGAGCTTTGCTGCAAAGTCAAAACAAGCAGTGAGAGCAAGGTCACACCCACACAGTGAGGAGAGGCTGCAGCCGCAGAGCCAGCACCACCGGGGGGATGAATGATTTATCTGCACGCAGCGGCTAATGGCACTGTTCAGCTGCAGAGGAGGAGGAGGAGGAGGAGGAGGAGGAGG
>NW_013952720.1:568190-573293 GCF_001266775.1 Austrofundulus limnaeus | reverse complement strand
ATATATATATACACACATACATGTGCAGACTAAAGTAAATGGCATTTAAGTAATGAATTCTGAGCGGGAAACCATAAACCTTAGTATTTTCTTTGACATGTTGGCACTCGTAAAAYCATATTAAAATGGTGAAAATCRTGCAAACTGAGGCTCAAAAATAATCAGAAAGTGTTAAGCCTTACAYGTGAAAGGKAATTCATTCTGATTTTGTTTGGACATCTAAACATTTAAAACATTTCCAAGCTGCACAACTGTGAGACATTTTGCTTCCTCTTCTCTGCCACCTCCAATATGGCGGCAACATGTTTATGTCATTCAGCTTCCAATAGGCCGTCTATCCATGTCTGAGTTAAACTGTAAAAGTGAATCAGCTGTAGACTTTCAGGCCATGATTACTCCTCAGAGTTTAATCAAAATCCTCCCGCTGGTTCAGACAAYATTCTAACAGATGTTATTATCGGTGGTTTGTCTTCAGCTGTCCTTAGAGTCAAACACTTTTCTGTGCGTCATCACTGGCATTCAGCTCCTGGACCTGGAGACGATGATGGCTGCAGTTAYGGAGCACCGGTCCGGTCCAAAGCGACTCCTCTGACCGGTGGAGGAATAATGAGCCTCTGGCAGCATCTTCAGCCCAGGAGGTTGGCAGTAATGTAGCAGAAAATGAGTTTGTTTTACCTTTCAAAGCTCCTCCTTCAGCCAAAAATTTAGGAAATTTTTTTTTTTAGGAGATAAAATTAGAAAYGAGTGAGGCAGATCCTCATCCTCAGCATGGGTCGCCGATCCGGTGGTCTAGCTGTGCTGGGGTGGGTTCGGGCTTGGCATGGGGGGCTTAGGGTTCTGGGGTCGTGCCACCCCTGGGCAGCGGTCTTGGTGGGACTTGGGGGGCTTGGTACCCTGGTGCCAGGCTCTGGGCTGTGGGCCTTTGGTGCACTGGTGGGCCAGGGGGCGGTAGTGGCTGGGTGCARGACCCCGGTGACCCATGGAGTGGGTGGGTCAACCCAGCCTGGGTGTCTAGTGTGCTATATGTTCTGAGAGTTGTACGAATGTTGGGGTGGGTGTAGTATTTCTTCWGGGGTGGGGGGTGTGTGGATGGCCTTTGGTGGCGGCCGGGGGCTGTGCAGGGGCAGCTGGTTGGTCCCTTAGAGGTGGCGGGGCTCGCTCTGTGGTTATATAACACAGGTAATCAGAAATATGTTGGTAAGAGCGGTAAACTCTGCAGTGATGACAGGTCCGATTCTTGTAATATGTGGAACCAGCAGGTCCAGTTACCTGTCAGGAAGACGCTCCGAGCTGATTCCTCATCAATCATGGCTCAGGTGAGACGATCCGTCAGGTGACTTCCAATAAAGAGCAGAACGTGTTTCTATTGCTTCCAGTTTCCAGACACTGAAGACCGCATTGTTCCAACRTGAAGGTGATGAAGAGGAGAAGAATGCAGACAGGTGTTTTAACAGGTGTTTTAACAGGTGTTTTACCGCCATGTTGAACGTGATTCTTCAAAGTCAACAAACCTGTTTGATCTTCACTTCAAATACAAACAAAACATCAAAGAAAAAAACAACTAAAGAATAAAAAACTGTTTCTGCTTTAGAGTCGACTTAAACTGATCAACATGTCCACAGAGACAGGACTGTCTCTGAAACCCACATTGGACCCTGTTTTTATGAAGACCCCCTCTACTGTAGACCTGGTTCTGGTGAAGTCCAGTCCTTTGACCGTCAACAGGTTAGTTGTTTTAGACAGGATGACATTTGACCTCATCTTTAAGGACTATTGTGAGTCTTGTGGACTGTTGGTGGTCCGGTGTCCTCTTGGTTKTCTTCTATAAAGTCCACTTTGTCTCAAAGAGACTGATGGTGGGATCTGGTGACCTTGGAGTTCACCTCTAGTCTCATCAGTTGTCCCCTTGTGGACAGGGAGGTTGTCTCCAGTCTTATGGACCCTCTGAATAATCTGAGCGGGTGTAGACACAGGACATCAGCTGCTGGGGGACAGTCTGATAGTCTTTACCTTCAACACAATGTCCATCATTGAGACCCTCTGTCCTCGGCTGAGACCTTCTGTGGTCTTCCAGCAGACCTGTGGAGGACAGAGGTCTCAGCAGACCTGTGGAGGACAGAGGTCCCAGCAGACCTGTGGAGGACAGAGGTCTCAGCAGACCTGTGGAGGACAGAGGTCTCAGCAGACCTGTGGAGGACATGATGTTTATAAAGTCCTGTCTGGATTGCTCACACACCTGGGCCAGGTGTGTGAGCTTCCTTCTGTTATTCTGGGTCTAAATATAAAGAAGAAGAAGCAGGAAGTCCTCTGGTCTCATTTTCTAGTTAATTAATTTTTAATTCTGACTCATCTAAATGTTGGATAACAAATACGGGAACACGTGTGGCACGCAGTCAAACAGGTAATTAATTATGTTACCAGGACCCAACATTATGTAAGGTGAGAATGTTTGTGTGCGTGAGGGGGCGGGGCTGGAGTCTGAGATTATTTAAACTCATCCCAGAATAGAGAATAGACAGAATAGAGTTGAGCCTAACTTGCAGGTATGTCTTTCTCCCAGGTGATCTGTGTTCTGACTGCACTGACTCTTCTGACCAAAGAGTCCGAGTCTCAGTTAAACATCTGTGGTCGACCTCAACTCAACACCAGGATAATTGGAGGATCTGTGGCTCCTGAAGGCAGGTGGCCCTGGATGGCCTTTGTCCAGATCCCATCTAGTTTCTGTGGAGGATCTCTGATCAACAACCAGTGGATTCTGACTGCTGCCCACTGTGTCCGAGGCAGAAGCTCAGGTGAGCTGAAGGTGTTCCTGGGTTCAAACCTGAGGCAACCCATCGTAAATCAAGTTTCTCAAAATCCTGAAATCAATTCATACAGAGTAGCTCAGATCATTGTTCATCCAAACTACAACTCTGGAAACAGTGATGATGACATCGCCCTCCTGAGGCTCTCCTCACCTGTAAACTTCAACGCCTACATCTCACCTGTGTGCCTGGCAGCTTCAGACAGCACCTTCTACAGCGGAGTGAACTCCATGATCACCGGCTGGGGCCTACTTCAAAATGATGAAAATTCAGTTTTTCCTGCAAGCCTGCAGGAGGTGGATCTTCCAGTTGTAGGAAACAGGCAGTGTAACTGTCACTATGGAGTAGGAAACATCACTGACAACATGATATGTGCCGGGTTGCCTCAGGGAGGGAAAGACGCCTGTAAGGGGGATTCAGGAGGTCCGATGGTGGTTCAACAGGGCGATCRATGGATTCAGTCAGGAATCGTGAGTTTTGGGTTTGGATGTGCAACAGCGAATAGGCCAGGAGTCTATACCAGAGTGTCCCAGTACCAGGACTGGATTAACACCCAGATTACCAGCAACCAGCCGGGCTTCATCACCTTTACATCCACTGGGTTCAACAGTGACCATACTGTTTCCTGTCCAGGCCTGGCGCCTGAACCTGTGGCCTGTGGACAAGTCCCGCTGAACTTTCCTAATTCTGCTGGAGGTTCTATGGTGATGGCTGGTGAGTGGCCGTGGATAGTGAGTCTGCAAAAACATGGACAGCACGTGTGTGGAGGGACGCTGGTGTCTGAAGACTTTGTCCTGAGCAGCGCTGATTGCTTYTCAGGCTCCATAAATGTTTCTGACTGGACCGTGATGTTTGGTCGTCTGAATCTGAACGGATCAAGCCCCTCTGAGATGTCTTTCACTGTGATGAATATCATCATGAGCAACCAGACAGAGCCCAACATCGTGGTTCTCCAGCTGTCAGCCAAACCCGCCCTGAGCAACTACATCCAGCCCATCTGTCTGGACTTTGGAAGAAACTTCTCTGAAGGATCCATCTGCTGGACTGTTGGCTGGAGCTCTGGTCAAGGATCAGTTCTGAAGCAGTACCAGACCTCGGTGGTGAACTGTGGCAACACATCACAACCAGGAAGTATCTGCACACAACAGGTGACCCTGGGGCAGGGTGACTCCGGAAATCCCTTAATGTGTGAAAGAGGCGGGGCCTGGTTCCAGGTGGTCGTGGTCCCAGACAGTGTGTCCATCAGAGGAGGGGATGCGCAGACGGACTTTCCTAACTTGAACAATTTTGAGAGATTCCTGAATACAGCACTGGGAGGGTTCTTGTCTCCACCTTCCATCAACACATTGTCCAACACCAACAGCATCAACGTCACCAACCAACCCTCCAACCCAGCTGTCAACATGACAACTGCAGGAAGCTCACCTCTTTTCTCCTCCTTCTACCTGTTCGTCCATCTTTTCACCTGCATTTCATGTGTCCAAGCCTTCATATAAACAAGTTCCTGTGGTCTGATGTCCATGAAGATGAAATGTTTGAACTCTGTCAGCTGAACTCTTGTCTCTGGCTGAGGCTAAACTCAGATCTGAAACCTCAGGTCCCACACCGGGGACGCTTAGTACAACTGGACCAGGTCCCAACCTGAGGACACGTAATACAAGTGGACCAGGTCCCACACCGAGGACATTTAGTACAACTGGACCAGGTCCAGAACATAAAGCAGTTTTTGTACCACAGAGTAAAACCTGTCTCACTGAATGTATCTGTTGAAATGCTTTTGTTGGCTGTATTATACAGATGTATTTGTTCTGTGCCTCCTGTCCTGAATGTGAAAATAAAACTTAAAGATTTTTTCATCGCTTTGTAAGAAAATACGTGTTCAAAGACTGAAGTCAATATGAAAATCACCACTGTTAAATAAAATGATTTGTAGAAGGAATAAAACCTTACAACACCAGAATTCTGGAACTGAGCGAGGTTTAATGTCACCGGAGCTGACAGGAAACCACACTGCCCAAAAACCAGGAAGTACATCCATTTATACATGGTCTTCAATGCCCGCGGTCGCTCCCTACTGACCTACGGCTGAATCACAGGCATTCATTCAAAAGTCTCATCTAATGTCATTAGAACGTTTTCATTACGTGTGTATAATTCAGACATGTAGATTAAACATTGTCAGCATTATAAAAGGAAAACCTAATATAGTGTTGTGTTTTTAACATCAGTGCTAATCTCTGATAACTATAACTTTCTTCAGCTTCACACACACACACACACACACACACACACACACACA
>NW_013952720.1:559878-562169 GCF_001266775.1 Austrofundulus limnaeus | reverse complement strand
AAAAAAACAAACAAAACCAACAACAAAACCATCAACAAAAGATTGACGAAAACAAACAAAACCAACAACAAAACATTGACAAAAACAAAACAAACCAAAAAACCAACAACAAAACAACAAACCATCAACAAAACATAGACAAAAACAAACAAAAACATAAACAAAACCAACAACAAAACATCAACAAAATCAAAAAAACTAACAAAACCAACAACAAAACATACACAAAAAAAAACTATCAACAAAACATCGACAAAACATAGACAAAAACAAAATAAAACAAACGAAACCAACAACAAAACATCAAAAAAACATTGACACAAAAAAACAAAACAAAAAACAAACAAAACTAACAAAAACAAAAAAACTATCAACAAAACATCGACAAAAACATCGACAAAAACCTAAACATCAAAGACCTCCACCTAAAGAAGCTAAAGTTTAGCTGAGGTTCGGCTCATCATCCAGACTGAAACTGTTTTCTCAAAACAAAAAGTTTTTTATTTGTTCAGTTAATGAAAAGTTTCCTGAAGCAGCAAAATCAAAAACAAACATCTTTTTCCAACCATGGACATGTGAAACCCTCCATCACAGATTATTCAGTTAATAAATCATAAAGAACCACATTCAAGAAAAGAAATGAAAACTCCTCCTCCTGAATGAAACAGATTAAATTTATACTTAGTGTTTCAGATTAGAGGCGGGATTAAAACTTGATGTTTGTTTTAAGGACCTGAGATTAAATCCAGGCGTCAGCAGCAACTTTAAGTTCTTCATCGGGTCGGTCCGGTCCTGAGACCCAGACTTTCCAGAGTCCTGAGTCTCGTCTGACAGTGTTCAGTCTAATCTGAACTCAGATTATAATCCCAGCTCTCATCTGTAGCAGCACAGGTTGTTTCTGGTTGTAAACATTCAACAGGGTTAGGTACCGTGGGCCAGGTGGGGTCGGGTCGGTTAGAATCCATCGTCGTAATCTCCATCACAGCCGTAATCTGAGGAGCGAGAGTCACACTCCAGATTAGACTCACACTCCAGATTAGAGAAACACTCCAGATTAGAGTCATACTCCAGATTAGAGTCACACTCCAGATTAGAGCTAAACTCTAAATTAGAGCTAAACTCTAGATTAGAGCTAAACTCTAGATTAGAGCTAAACTCTAGATTAGAGCTAAACTCTAGATTAGAGTCACACTCCAGATTAGAGCTAAACTCTAAATTAGAGCTAAACTCTAAATTAGAGCTAAACTCTAGATTAGAGCTAAACTCTAGATTAGAGCTAAACTCTAGATTAGAGCTAAACTCCAGATTTGAGTCAAACTCCAGATTCGAGTCAAACTCCAGATTAGAGTTAAACTGGGATTAAATGTTAAATATAAAGTTTGATTTTCTTGGTTTAGATTTAATCTGCACCTTTTGTCAGCTGCTTCCTGTTAATCTGAGTCAGATTAAATAAATGAAAGATTTAAAAGTGAAGCTGAGGACATAAAAACTAAGAGGTGTAATCTGAGCGAGGCCTCATTAAACCTCCTGACTGCAGGTTGACCACATCTGTAAAAACTTTTACTACAGATTATAAATATCCTCTTTATTGATTCACCTGCAGAGTTTTTAATTATAATTTTCACTTTTAACATTTTAAAAAGATAAAAATCATAAAAGTTATTAAAAATGAGTCACATTAATTAATGTTTAAACGAACCGTTGCCGCCCAGCAGCTCCATGGCGCTGACACAAGGCTCCTCCTCCTCCTCCTCCTCTTCATCAGCGCCTCCTTCATCGTAGACGACGGGCCCGCTCTCCACCACCACCCCGCTGACGGGGGGCTCTGCAGGGGCTGGCGCCGGGCTGGACGCCGCCGGCTGGACAAACAGGAAGTAAACAGGAAATTGTAAACAAACGGTGGGCTGCGGCGGCCATCTTGGAAACAAATAAATGAATATTTTACTGACAGACGGCTCACCTGCTGCACAGCCTGCTTCTTGTTGGGCTGTCGGCTGATGAACGGCTGCAGCCTGCAACGACATTCAGCTCTTCACTCAGACACAGAGGAACTTCAGCTGATACATTTCATGGTCTGAGGAGGAGGAGGAGGAGGAGCAGGAGGAGCAGGAGCAGGAGCAGGAGGAGGAGGAGGAGGAGCAGGAGGAGGAGTCATCCTCACAGGTGTCAGATTTGATTCCTGACACTTGTCCAGCTGTCAGCACAAAAAGTTGTGTGCTCCAGGTTCTACACCCACATTGTGATGTATTAAAACCAACGTTGTGTGAAAGTGTGCGTATATTTACACACAC
>NW_013952720.1:551862-554291 GCF_001266775.1 Austrofundulus limnaeus | reverse complement strand
ATTTAAATATATGCCTGAGAAACACATAATATAGGCCCTTTAAACATTAAAATAAAAAAATGTAGCCTTATTTTTAATTTAGCTGTTTTTTAAACAAACAAAAAAAAAATGCACCTGATTGTTTTTCTCGTTTTATTTTGAAACAAAAGAAAAGCCCAAAGACCGTCCCGYACATGGACTCATCTAAATTAAATGATGGTTTGATGTGTTTTTGTTTTCCTGCTCCTGAATCATTTAATCATTTAATCCATGTTTGGATCAATGTTTTATTAAAGTCCTGCTCTTYCTTTCAGCTGCAGAGTGGACCTGCAGCTCTGCTCAGTCCTGATCCTGATCAGGACTCTGCTGTTTCCAGGGAGTCCCCGTCCTCTCACAGGGACCTGCCTCCTTTGTGCCTCAGAGTGAAACCGGTCCAGAACCCACCCTGGCTGTTTGATGGGGGCTGTGACATTTCTCAGAGAGATGGGATTTCTGGGTCAGCTGGCGCCGCTGCGCCTCACTCTGCCTCTGCAGATATTTTAGGCAGCGAGCGTGCTCCGCTGAGCGCAGATTAGAGGTTTAGTGAGACGGGAGGCYGTGGGCTGG
The DNA here is from genome assembly GCF_001266775.1 of Austrofundulus limnaeus. Taxonomy (NCBI): domain Eukaryota; kingdom Metazoa; phylum Chordata; class Actinopteri; order Cyprinodontiformes; family Rivulidae; genus Austrofundulus; species Austrofundulus limnaeus. The sequence goes on along the minus strand of NW_013952720.1, from coordinate 553,706 downwards.
ACCCGTTCAGACTAGAGTCCATGTTAATGAGGACTGGGAGACCAGGGAGGACCCACAGCTTTTAGTTTGTCAGTAAAATATCTTCTGAACCCCTGGAAGTTAGCAGCTTGTTCCACGAGATAAGACGGGGCGGGAGGAGACAGGAYGGGTCAACTGTTTAAGAAAATAAAAATTAAAGTTTTGCCACAAACTCAAGCGACTGGTCTCTCTCCTGAGATGACCTGTGAACTCTGGGAGGTCTAAACCAGATTTATCAGAGTTTTCAGATCTCGTGTCTCTAAAGCAGACCTGCAGGAAATCAGTCAGAATGAAGAGTTGATCTCTGATCACCTGAACAGGTGGAGCAGCAGCTTTCATTCAGCTTCAGTCATCTCTTTTGTCTCACACTCTAATGTTCTCAAGTTGTTTTATTGACAACAGAGTGTGAGTTTGTCGCCACAGAGTCTGGCAGTGAGTGCGTTCCTCCTGTTAACGCTCTGATGTGTGTGTCCGTGTGTGTAAAATGGTGTGTGATTAGTTGTGTGTGACGCTGTGATCCTCCCGTCTGGTTGAACCACGAGCCTCACAGCAGACACACAATATCCTTCATGATGCATCAACACACACACATACACATAATATACACACACTAACACAGCAGCACACACGTTGTGTACTCCTATCTTCACCAGGACTGCACTGACTTCTTTTGTTTCTACATCTGGACCCTAAAACAAACCCACAGCTGTTGCCCCCCTGAGGACCAGGCTTAKGTCCCCATRAGTAGGTGTGTTTCCAACAAGTGGTCCTCAGAAGAGGTACTACCTGTCCTCACATCACACCTGGCTGCCCTGTTGTCAGGTTGGAAACAGAATCTTTACGGTTTTAAATATTTTKACTGAACCCTGAATTAAAAACTGAAACTGTTTGATCTTTTGTCACTTGTTGGATTTTGTTATGTTGTTCATGGTTACAACTGTTCAGTGGAGGTCTGGACTCTGGTGGTCTCAGTCTAACAGCAGTGATTAATCTCAGTTCATTCGGTCACTTGAGGTCAAACGTTCATCGTTAGTATCGACCACCTGCAGCAGCAGACTTCCTGGCCGCCTCTCGTCACCATGACGACCATTCACATCAACAGGAAGTGGCTCCCAGAGCCCCGTCAGCAGATAAACCCCTCCCTCCTGAGGAGAACCGCTCCTGGACCGGAGAGGAATATGATAACCACCATCTGTAATAGAGCTGCAGACTCTGGTCCTGGAGGACCAGTACCCTGCAGGTTCCAAACTCCAGTCCTGGAGGACCAGTACCCTGCAGGTTCCAAACCCCGGTCCTGGAGGACCAGTACCCTGCAGGTTCCAAACCCCGGTCCTGGAGGACCAGTACCCTGCAGGTTCCAAACCCCGGTCCTGGAGGACCATCGCCCTTGCAGGTGTTCTCCAGTCCTGGATGGACCAGATGATACTTCGAGTGTTTCCAGCTGTTCATGAAAAAGGCACTAATGCACCCCTACACCATCAGAGAGGAAGACTGAGCATGCTGACAGTCTGATGGTTCAGTACTGATGATGTGGTTTCAGATTTGGATCCAGAGAAGACGGTTCTGGACGATGTTCACGTGTGGGGTCTTTGTGTGATAGAGCTTTAATCAGTAGGACAGCAGCTGTGAGTTTAACTTTCAAATCTATGAATTCTGTTTTTATTTACATTTTCTCCAACATTCTAACTTTGTTTAAAACCTTGAATCTAATAAAAGGTCTAAAAGCACAGACTCCTCCTCCTCCTCCTCCTCCTCCTCCTCATCAGTCTCTGTCGGGCTCAGCGGCTCGGTTCTAATCAGCTTACTGCCAACGAGCCTGATCCGTT
>NW_013952720.1:548300-549832 GCF_001266775.1 Austrofundulus limnaeus | reverse complement strand
CATCAGAACTGGAGCGGGTCAGAACCGCCCAGGTCCAAAAGCTTTTACCTTTTCTACATCAGAACCTCCTGCTTCATCAGAACCTCCTGCTCATCAGAACCTCCTGCTCCATCAGAACCTCCTGCTCCATCAGAACCTCCTGCTCATCAGAACCTCCTGCTCTATCAGAACCTCCTGCTCTATCAGAACCTCCTGCTCCATCAGAACCTCCTGCTCCATCAGAACTCCAGACTCCACTTCAACAATCAACCAATCATCAGGTGCTGTCCTGAGGGAGGGGGCGGGGCTAATGTGTGTAACTGTGACATCATGAGGGAGCGCTTGTTTCCTCCATCAGTCCGTCTGTCACTTTATTTACTTTGTTTTTTCTTTTATCTCTGTTCAGTYTTATTTTTATTGTTTGTTAAACACCTGTTCACCTGTGAGCTGCTTCATCATCATCATCCTCACTTCCTCATCTTCATTAATCTGTTATTAAAAGTTTCTGTTATCTGACTGATCCTCCACAGGTCTGAGTCCACCTGTCCCTGCAGGAACATGAAGACCACCATCAGGAGTGGACTCTGTCTGTCCTCCTGTCTCTAAGGACCAACCAGCAGACCTCTGATCCAGACCCACAGCAGCAGAACCAATAAGGAGCATCCTCCTCTAAGCCCCGCCTACCTTTTTCCCAGAGTGCTGAGYGGCGTGCTGAGGTTCAGCGGCGCTCGAGTCGGGTCACGCTGTCGTCCGGCGGTCCTGACGGGCGCCGGCTCCTTCTTGGGGGACTGGAGTGGGGGGGCGGGGTTGCTGCCGGCCTTGGGTTCCAGGTCCTTCAGGACGTCGTAGTTGATCTTGGAGGAGATCTTCTTCTGCTCCAGCATCTTGCCGATGGCCTCGTCGGCCGTGCTGGCTGTGATGGGGACACGCCTCCTCGGAGCTCGTCTGGGCTGCAGACACAAGCTAACGCTTCAAAACAGGAAGTGGTGTCTTCACAAACAGCAGGACTTCCTGTTTACCCGTTTCTCCTTGTAGGTCCCGAGCGCCTTCTCTTTGGCTATCCTTGCTTCTTTTTCTGCAAACACAGGAGAGTTTGAGTGGTTTGGATCAGAACCTCCTGAGACCCGGGTCGGTTTCTGTAAGAACCTTTCTGCTCCTTCAGGAAGTCGGCGTTCTCCGCCATCCACAGCGCCGTCTTGACCTTTATCTCCTTCTCGCTCAGCAGGTACTGCAGAGAGACCAGAGGCCAGTTCAGACCGGACAGAACCCAAAGGACACAGACCACAGGCACCGTCTGGACCTGGTCCACCAGGTCCACCTTGTCCACCTGGTCCACCTGGTCCAGTATCTGATCAGTTTCAGACTAAATCAAAGCTCAGATAAACAGTTGTGGACAGAACAGAAACAGTCTTTATTGTCCTGCAGATCAGCAGCAGGTAAAGTTTCACACAAAGTTTTACAGTTTTTAAAGACAAATATAGGAAATAAATAAAAATTAACTAAATAAAATCAAATAAATAAAAAATTAGCTTCTAGAAGCTCGGTCCTGGTTT
>NW_013952720.1:544849-548008 GCF_001266775.1 Austrofundulus limnaeus | reverse complement strand
ACACACACACACACACACACACACACACACACACACACACACACACACCTTCATGCAAACATTTGAATTATTTAAAAAAATGCTGAGTCAATGATTTGATGTAAAAAAAAAGATTACAACAGTTTGGTTTTCAAATTAAAAGATTCAGAGAGAAGATTTTCAAATTAAAAGATTCAGAGAGAAGATTTTCAAATTAAAAGATTAAGAAAGGATCATTTGATAAATGCTAAGTCAGCATTCAGACTGTTCTCTGTAGATTTATTTTTTCCATATTTCTGCAGACTGTTCTACTTTAGCTGCTCGTTTATCAAAGGCTTCGGCTCATTCGGCTGATAGCTGCTGAACTTTTTGTAACAACCTGAGGACAGAGACACCTGGTCTCACACAGGTAACCTGACTCCTCCCCCTCATCAGACCCATCTAATGTGGTCTGAAACACCTGAGGCTTCTCTTCACAGAGTCCTGCAGGTGAGGACAGGGGGGACCGAGGACCTGGTCCAGTTTCTGGTCTGCAGGTTCTGATTCTTCAGGTGAGCCTCAGAGTCTCGTGGATCTGAACCCTGAGCTCTGCTGAGTCACAGGATCAGGGAGGAGTCTCAGCAGCTTCCTGTGTTTTCCCGCCTGCTAAACGCTCGCTGTCACTTCCTGTCAGGCGGGCCGAGCCTGACGGGTCCTCGGGCCAGAACACAAACGTCACATCCAATCAGAACCGAGGGCTGAGACGGGCCTCTGCAGCGACACACACACACACACACACACACACACACACACACACACACACACACACACACACACACACACACAAACACACACACACACAGGTTCTGACCCGCTGAGATCAGACCTGAACAAGGATCGGTGACGATGTCACTTCCTGTCAGACCAACAACCAATCACGTTGCTCCTCCTCTGACAGCCTGAACCCATTCAGCCATCTGTCCGTCAGACGGTTCTGACCCGGCCCCTGTGGGTCCAGTAAGGCCCGGGCAGATGTCCCAGCAGCAGAGAGACGAGTCCAGCAGACACAAACGAGCTGCGGGTCAGCTTTGTGTGTCAGGATCAATTATTTATTACAATAACACCTGTTCTGACCCGGACCTGGTCTGTTTGGTTCTGATTTGGTTCTGATCCGGACCTGGTCTGTTTGGTTCTGACCCGGACCTGGTCTGTTTGGTTCTGATCCGGACCTGGTCTGTTTGGTTCTGATCCGGACCTGGTCTGTTTGGTTCTGATCCAGACCTGATCTGTTTGGTTCTGACCCGGACCTGATCTGTTTGGTTCTGACCCGGACCTGATCTGTTTGGTTCTGACCCGGACCTGATCTGTTTGGTTCTGATCCAGACCTGATCTGTTTGGTTCTGATCCGGACCTGATCTGTTTGGTTCTGACCCAGACCTGTTCTGTTTGGTTCTGACCCAGACCTGTTCTGTTTGGTTCTGATCCAGACCTGATCTGTTTGGTTCTGATCCGGACCTGATATGTTTGGTTCTGATCCGGACCTGATCTGTTTGGTTCTGATCCGGACCTGGGTGATCTGCATTAATTAAGAAATGTTGGGTCTTTAAGTTTTTCATTGTTTTTGACAGTTAAACTGAATAAAAGTGATAATTATTCATGAAAAGAGGAAAACTCGTTGTTTTCTGCTGGTTTAGAAAAATAAAAACTGTTTTTAGACTTCCTGTCTATAAACGATGAAAGGCGGTGGACGAGACAAGAGTTAAAGAGCCAGCATGTCCTGAAAAAGGCATAAGCAGTGGTGGGAACAGTTAGCGGTTTAGCGTTAGCGAAGCTAAGGTTCTTTTTAGCATGTTAGCGGTCAGTGAAGCTAGCTGTTTGGTTAGCTGTGCCCATCAATGCCTTTAAACCTAAAACAAGTCAAAGTTGTTTTTTTATGATTTTAATGTGTTTTTCCTGCTGTCTGACAGTTTTTCTGCTGTTTGAACATTAAATGTAGTTTCTGGTTTCATCTGAAGTGTTCTTCAGAGTCAGCTGGCCTCAGCGGGTCGAGCTGCTTTAATGGTTCTGATCAGATCGGGCCAGTGAGGGTCGCTGCAGGAACAGGATGTAACCTCCCTCTGAGGACCGGTGCTGCTGCAAACATCTGAACAGCCGGACATGTCGGGGCAGAGGAAAATGAAACGGGTCTTAAATCAGACGCTTCAGGGAGCGGGACTCAGAGGCTCCGCCCCTTCAGACAGACGGCTGACAGGAAGAGGCTCCGCCCCTTCAGACAGACGGCTGACAGGAAGTGGTGGCTCAGGTCAAACCCAGCATCCATTCCACTAAGTGCTCTGATGAAAACACAGATCCTCGATCGATGCTGCCTCACACGGACCGGGTCGGGCTGGAGCTCCCCGAAGACCTCGGCCACAGATCAATGTGACAACCCTCAGCTGGACGTGTCGGCGCTCGACTGGCCCACTTTCTGCTGTGATGGCACCGGTTCATGAGAAGAACCGGACTGCAGCGGGTCAGACATGGATGATAGACAAACTAAAACAGAGGAGCATGGACTCRGGGAGACTTCCTCTCTTCACTGTGTGTGAATACAGCTGTGATGATGCTTAAAGCTCTATCACACAAAGAAGCTGTACATGATCACTGCAGYCTTCTCTGAACTGAAGATCAGTTAAAATGGACTGAGGGCTGTTCTGAGTCAGACAGCTGAAGAGGAGAGGAGTCATCACTGTTAAAGCCTCTCTGATGGTATAGGGGTGCATCCAGAACTGGTCCACTGAATTAATTTGTTGTCATTTTTATATCCTACTGTACATAAAGAGTTTAGTAAATTTATAAATGTTTACAGTCTGTTTTYATCTCCAGTTTTTCAGAATGTTCTGCAGCAGGAAACGATCTCGTTCTGTTCTCTGAACACGGGTCCAGAGAACCGGTCCTGAACCAGGACCAGAACCAAACCAGAACCAGCCTGAACTCACAGCACAGACAAAAACAAACAGGTTTATTTACAAACACCTCTCAGTTTCTCTGCTTCCATTAATATGGATGGATGGATGGATGGATGGATGGATGGATGGATGGATGGATAGACAGATAGATGAATGGATGGATGAATAGACAGATGGATGGATGAATAGACAGATGGATGGATGGACGAATGGATGGATGGATGGACGAATGGATGGATGATGGATGGATGAA
>NW_013952720.1:540251-544207 GCF_001266775.1 Austrofundulus limnaeus | reverse complement strand
AGATGGATGGATGGATGAATAGACGGATGGATGGATGGATGGATGAATAGATGGATGGATGGATGGATGGATGGATGAATAGATGGATAGATGGATGGATGGATGAATAGACGGATGGATGGATGAATAGACAGATGAATGGATGGATGGATGAATAGATGGATGGATGAATAGACAGATGGATGGATGGATGGATGGATGGATGGACGAATGGATGGATGGATGGACGAATGGATGGATGATGGATGGATGAAATGATGGATGAACGGACAGATGGACTCACCCTCCTGGTCTTTCCTGACCCAGGTACTGATGGACTCGTTGAGACCCAGAGTGGCCGCTGAGGGCATGGGTCCCAGGATGGAGGCCAGAGTGGGTCCTTTCCTCCGGGGCACATCTTCCTCCTCCTGCTCCTCCTCCTCCTGCTCCTCCTCCTCCTGAGGTCTGCTGCTCTGCAGTCTGAGGAGGGTCTGCAGCGACAGCTCTGACAGCTCTCTGCCGAAGTGTCTGGCTACGGCCTGGAGCTCATCATCTTCATCGAGCTCTTCATCATCAGCCTCCTTGGTCGGCGTGACGTCAGGCTCCTCACTTTTAAACTCTGAGGAGATCAGCACCGTGTTAGAACCTGGACCGGGTCGAACCGGGTCAGACCAGGTCAGACCTTCCTGATCTGTAAAACCCTCAAACCTTAGCAGATGTTTTGATCTGTTTTCAGAATCAGCTGTAATTCAGACGTTCAGACAGGAAGTCAGAAAGAGGAGGAGCTTCAGTGAGAAACCAGAGGGAAACCAGGAGTGTGGGAAAGAAAGGAGGCAGTGATGAAGAGCCGGAGGAGAGAGCTGAAGACTGCAGCTCAAAGACAAGTGAAAACAGGACAGAGTCTGTCTTCATCAGGTTTAAACCACTAAAGTTCAACAAATCAATAAAACCATCAGAAACAGAAACAGGAGAATAAAATATGATTTATTAAATTATTAAATTATTAGTAAACTCAGCTGGAGCTTCCCTCACCTTCCTTCACGTAGGCAGCATACACGCCCCTCAGCTTGGGTCGGCTCATCTTCAGCTCGGCATCGATTTCATCCTGATACTCCTGGATTTCATCTGGTTCACAAACAAACAAACAAACAAACAAACAAACAAACAAACAAACAAACAAACATTTATGTTCCTTCTGAAACAAAGCTGAAAACAAACCAAGACTCAGACGAAGAAACAAGATTTAGATGTTTCTTCTTAAACATTTAAAATTATGAATTAAACACGATGTGATGAATCACTGAGCGCACCTGAAYATAAGCCACGCCCACTACATTTAAAAACAAACTGTTCTCAGGTGCCTGTTAGCTGCTTTGTTGTTTCAGCTGCTGTTTTCAGAGCTGCAGCTTATAGTCAGGATATTATTAAAACAACAGAACTAAAGAAAACCAAGAGGAGTTAAAGAAACTGAATTTACTGCAGAAACCACAGCTGAAGTTTGTTACAGCAGCTGAAAACAGCTAAAAGWTTGCTTAAACCCAACATTTCAAAACAGTAAGTAAAACAATAGCTGAAATTAGCTACACATGCTAAGAAAAACTTAACAAAAGTTATTTAAAAGAACAAAAACAGCTAATAAACACTACAGCTAAACTTTCAAACAGCTAAAGTTGGAATAAACAAATCAGTAGCTAAAATTAGCAAAACAGCTAAATTTAGAACAAGCAAATCTGTAGCTAAAATTAGCAAAACAGCTAAAGTTAGAACAAACAAATCAGTAGTTAAAATGAGCAAATATGAAGCTAAAAATAACATAAAAAATTAAAAGACTTAAAACAACTTTTTAAAGGACAAAAATATTTTATGTATTTTTATGATGAAGTTTATCTGAAGTAAATCTTTTGAAAAGTCTCAAAGTTAAAACAGCTAAAATCCCATATCTCCTAAATGAGCTGAAGTTTTGCAGCTGACATTCCTACCTTCAACCCTGAACTTCTTCTTCAGCTCCAGTTCCAGCTGGAATGAGGAGGAAACAGAACCATGTCAAACAGGATGAAAGCTGYCGGCTGAAGGACCGTCTGAGGCAGACCAAGTCCTGACCTGTTGGAGCTTCTTCTTCTCCAGTCCAGCTGTGAAACAGGGCGGGTCACACTCCTGGTCCAGATCGATCCTCATGAACTCCTCGATGGTCAGCTGACTGGTGGGCGTGTTCTCAAACTCGTTCAGCCTCACAAAGAAATTTCATTTAGTTTGTAAAAAAAAACAACAACACAAACACCTGATCATTAAGCTGTTACAGTGATAACACAATCTCAGGAGAAAAGAGAGGCGGAGTTTCTTTACTTTAACAATGAATTTAATATTTTCCAACCTGAGAGTTTGTTTCAGTTTTAGGAGGCGATAAAGAAGCGAAACATTTCAGCTCAATCCTCCGTTTTACTGAGAAACACTTTCAGATGAAAGATTCACCTCTTTCTGAGCGTGGCGTCGCAGACTTTCACAACATTTATGATTTCTTTGATGGTTCGACAGAAGTCGTGTAAACGAGCTGCGACCAGCAGAGCTGCAACGACAGGAAGAGGAAACAGTTCCAACAGAAACACGTGCAAAGACTGASAGGTTTTATTTCTGTTTCTGCACCTTCAAGACTAAAGAACCAGGGGGGCGGAGTCAAACGCCTGTCTTTCTGGTTTGAGCACAAAGACACAGTTTTCCTAAGAAATCACACCAACATTATGTAACAAGGTGGCAGCAGGAACAGTTATATAAGCATCATTAGACCTGCTTCACTGAGGACCACACTGAAACATGACTGAAACATTTCACCTGCAGCTGCTGACTTCATCTAAACTGACAAACAGAAGTCAGTCCTGCTCCTTCAGTCCCACTGTTTCCCTCATCAATGATTCAAATGACAAACAATCAATTATTCAGCTGATGCAGCAGAAACATCTGACTGAGGAAGAGGAGGAGGAGGAGGACCACTGCCTCAGCTCAGGACGTCTTCATCACGTGGAAGCTGAGCAGGTTCAGGTGGACAACAACCAGACTCTGCAGGAACAGGTTTCACTAAGACCAGAGACCTGAAGTCAGGGTGGACCAATCCAGCTCTGCTGAACTTTAACAACCGGTTTTAATTTATACTCTGAAAACACAAGAAAMGGGACTAAATTAAAACATCCTGGGTAACAGCTGAGGCTACTTTGATATTATCCTACTGATCTGCAGCAAAATTAAAAATTACTAATACGTAATCTGAMACTCTTCTCAAATTGACAAAAACTTCTAGGTTTTAATCTGGGGATCTTGTCTATTTTTGTATTGATATCTTTATTTGTTTCTTTTAAAAACAACATAAATTCAATATATAATTAGATCTGTACGTCCGTTTTCTTCCTCTTCTCCAGGGTCAGGTCTCGGGGGCAGCAGCATCAGCAGAGACCCAGACCTCCCTCTCTCCAGACACTTGGACCAGCTCCTCTGGGGGAATCCCAAGGTGTTCCCAGGCCAGCTGAGGAACATAGTCCCTCCAGCGTGTCCTGGGTCTTCCTCTGGGTCTCCTCCCAGTGGGACGTGTCCAGAACACCTCACCAGGGAGGAGTCCAGGAGGCATCCTAACCAGATGAACCACCTCAACTGGCTCCTCTCGACGTGGAGGAGCAGCGGCTATACTGGACAAACAATGACTCGTTTTTGTTGCTTGTGTCCGGTATCTTATTCTTTCGGTCATATAGATAGGTCATTTAAGAATATCATCAAATGGCCAGGGCTGCACTATAAATATGTTTTTAATTTGTTAAAAATAATTGATATCGATCCATATGATCGATTTATTAGTCTTTCTTTTTTTTATATGCCTTTTTTTTCTTTATCATCCTGTCCTCTTCATGCCATTTGTCTCTTCTTTCCAGGCTTTAATATAACTGATCTCTGTCACACCACTACTAACAAGAAACAATTTTTTTTCTAATCTCCAT
>NW_013952720.1:531690-538277 GCF_001266775.1 Austrofundulus limnaeus | reverse complement strand
TTCTTATTGTTAGTAATATTTAAATCAATGAGAGGGCCTTTTTAAGGCAAAAAACAAATTTTAAAGACAAAACAACTAAATATTAGCAAATTAAAAGTTAGAAGTCATTAAAAAAAATACAAATATGTCCAGAAAATACACCAAAAAATCTCTGTGGGCTTTTATTCTGTAGCCCCGCCCCCACCCTACAGCTCGGGGGGCGGAGACAAARCGGTGACGCACTCTGCGGAGCCGCTAAGGGAGGAGCTTCCCCTCAGTTTTACGTCGCAGCAGAGCTTCTATCTGATTGGTTGTCAGTGAGTCCTGGGCGTCCGATGGAAAGAAGGGAAAAAAGCAGTAAAAATAGAGCAGAGCAGAAAAAGTCACCACAAATGATTATTAACCTCGGCTCCGGATGGTTCTGTTGGACCACAGCGGGCTCGTCCGCTTTGATTGTTCGGTAAAAAGAGAGAGACGGAGGGATATTTGTGAGGATTAACGCGGAGGCAGGCAGAGAGAAACCCGGAGCAGCTGGATTAACCGGATTACTGCTGGAAAAAAGGGAAAACAAACGGCGCTAAGAGGACATTTAGTCCGGACAGGATGAGCTGACTGCCGGGGAAACGGCTGGTTCTGTTCGGTAAACGAACTACACACCGAGGCTCCGACGGGTTTTTATTTCCTGGGGGTTTAACTTCGCTGCATTAGGACTACACGGTAAATCGTTGGTTCCGGTCCAGGAGAGCCCCCTTCAGTTCGGACCGAGCAGTTTAGTGCGCCGGGTCTGAGCCCGGAGATCCCCGCCGCCGGAGCCGATGCCCACGGCCGACTGTAGGCTGCTCCATCATGGCCGGATCATGAGGTGTTTGACCTATCTGTTCCTGCTCCCAGAAACGCTGAAGAAGTCCAGGAAGGTCAGCGGGCTCCCGGGCAGGCTGCCGGTATGTTCTGAGATCCTGACTCTGTCCCTGACGAGCACCAAGAAGAAACAGAAGCAGCAGCAGGAGGAGGAGAAGATGGCTGCGGAGCTGTACCCCGCCGCCGGCACCGACACCACCAGCCTGGCCAGCGGCACCACGGTGGAGGACAARCCCGGGGAGGTGCATCTGAGCCCGGGGAGCAGCGTGGGAAACAGCGCGGCCACCACCCCGACCACCCAGCAGAACATCACCAACAACAACACGGAGCCCCCGGGCAGCTGGCAGTGCAGCCACCCGACCCTCCGGGAGAGGTAACACACWGCCCGGCTGGACTCACGCAACACCCGGCCTCTGCTTCATCATCGCCCGCCGCATAGAGCCGGACATCACGTTTGTCTGTTAGCAAAATATCTCATGAACCACTGCAGAGATGTTAGTGAAACTTTCAGGAAGTAATCACTGGATGTGCAGCCACACCTGGTTAACTTCTGGAGTCAACCAGGTTCAAGATGGCCGCCACCGCAAACTGAACGCAAAAACCAGTGAAACAGCTACGAATCTGTTCACTTTACAGATAATGAGCTAAAATCATGAGTGGTAATAGCTGAGAGTTGTCCCGAATACATATTCTGAGGGCTAATCGATTGTGCAAAAACTGAGTTAAAAATCTGGCCGTTATCTGTTCAAGTGAGCCTTGTGTGTCTGTTAGCAAAATATCTCACAAACTACTGGTTACTTTTCAACGAATCTTTCAGGAAATAAACATCAGATGTACAAATTCAACTGATGGAGTTTCGTAGTCAACGCGGTTCAAGATGGCCGCCACAGCAAACTAACCCAAAAAAACAGTTAAACAGCTACGAATCTGTTCATTTTACAGATAATGAGCTAAAATCATGAGTGGTAGTAGCTGAGAGTTGTCCCAAACAAGACCTGAGGGCTAATTATACGAAAACCATTAAAAATATGTCCATTATCGATTCAAAATCTTGTGTGTCTGTTAGCAAAATATCTCACAAACTACTGGTCCTATTTCAACGAATCTTTCAGGAAATAATTGTTGAATAAAGAAATTCAACTGATCAAATTTTCAATTCAACACGACTGAAGATCTTATGAAGCACAGAAATAACAAAAACTCAAAAGGAGTTCAAAATGTGGTCATCGTGCTCCAAAGGCTCTAATTTGTGGACAGAAGCTAATCTCAGTTTATAATCTGATCAGAGATGATGTGAAGCTGCAGCAGGTACACTCTGACCCAGGTGTGGAGGACAGAAAGGCTCACTGTGCTCTTCTTTCAGGAACGCCTTGATGTTCAACAATGAGCTGATGGCTGACGTGCACTTCATTGTCGGGCCCCTGGGGGCCTCACAGAGGGTCCCTGCACACAAGGTAAAGCCCCCCGGTGTTCACAGGGAAAGTCTCCAAGCGGAGCATTGTTCTCGTTTCCTCGTTGCTTTGAGCTAAAAACAGACTCTTGTGTTTTCTGACCCCCCCCTTCAGTACGTGCTCGCCGTGGGAAGCTCCGTCTTCTGCGCCATGTTTTACGGCGACTTGGCGGAGGAGGAGCCCGAAATCCATATCCCAGATGTGGAACCTGCTGCTTTTCTAATTCTGCTGAAGTAAGGGTCCCGCCGTCCACCCCACCCCACCCCTCCCGCCACGCAGAGGCAGAGAGGGCAGCGTCACTTCAAAGCTTCTGATTACTCATCTGGGGGGGGGGGGGCTGCTCCTCTCTCAGCTCTTTGTTCTTCTTCAAACACCTTCATCTTCATCACAGTTTACTGACTCAACTCCCTCTGCAGTCTGATGTGGAGCCAACAAGTTGCAGTTTGAACTGAGCAGTCTGGAGTTWTCTATGGCAGGCAGTTGTACTATATAATCACATCACACTCATGTCTGTCATTTCATTGTATACTGATTATTTATAGCCTAAAATATTAATATGAAGCACTCGCTCAGGGCTACAGCTGAAAGTTTTACATTTAAGACCAGATTCACAATAAAAAAGTTACCAATAAGTTTAGTATTAGAGACAAATTGCAATCATCCTAATCTAAAGACTGACTGAAGACATTTTAAGGCTAATTAAGACTTTGTTTTTTAGACCGATGAGTTCAGTTTCTTTTAAGACTTTAAAGTGTCTGTGACRTGCCTGTCCTTCAAATACAAAAAGTCAAAGAAAATATCTTCATATTTAGGAAAATAGTCATAAAACACATGATTTTACCAATTTTATCACATAACTGACATATTTTCCTTTGAATTTGTCTCAGCCAAAGTGAAACAGGAAGTGACATCAAAGGGGAACTCTTTAACAAAGAAAACTCTGGTCTTTATTGAAACATTATTATTTGATCTGACTCTTCTCCATCTCTGATAGTGAATAAAAATAAAAAAACATCAGATTCTTCTCTACAGTTGTAATAACACTGTTTACATGCAGACATTCCTCTTTGACATCACTTCCTGTTTCTTCACATGCAAATATTTCAACAACCGTTCATCTCAGTGKTATGAAATTGCTTTTGCAATGTGTTATCCATGTTATCTTTACAAAAGTGCATTCATATTTATCACAAAAATTTAATGTCACAGGCAGTTTAAATTTATTTAATTTATAAGCCTCTTTGATAACTATACCTTCAACTCTTCAATCTTTAAAAAAATCATTGTGAAAAGCTCAGGTACAGTCTGATCTCAGGACTGTAAATATTTTATTTCTGTGATTTGATTATATAGTAAAACTGCCTGCTGTACCTTGTGCTGACTCCAGTGAGAGAGTTCAGTATCTCTGCTCACTTTAAAGTGTCTGCGACTTCAAATTTTTGTAATAAACATTAATGCATTTTTGGAAAGATAGCATTGATAACGTTGCAAAACAAATTTCATGTCACTGAGATGAACAGTTGTTGAGATATTTAAATGGGAAGAAACAGGAAGTGATGTCAAAGGGGATTGTCTGGATGTAAACAGAGCGTTGTTACAAAAACACAGACTGTAGACTGTTTTAGATTATTTTTAGTCACTATCAGAGAGATGAAGAAGAGTTAATGTTTAAATTTTAATAAACAAAAACCAGAGTTGATTTTATTGAGTTCCCCTTTGATGTCACTTCCTGTTTCACTTTGGCTGAGCCAAATTCAAAGGAAAATATGCCAGTTTTGTGACAAAATGGGTAAAATTGTGTGTTTTATGCTAATTTTCTTAAATATAAACATGACAGACACTTTAAGAGCAGGAAACAGAACTCTACCTGGCAGGTGTTTGTTGTGAACCGAGCCAACAGAACCAGGATGACACCGGGTCGTGTCCTCTCCTCAGGTACATGTACAGCGATGAGATCGAGCTGGAGGCGGACACGGTGCTCGCCACGCTCTACGCCGCCAAGAAGTACATCGTGCCGGCGCTGGCCAAGGCCTGCGTCAGCTTCCTGGAGACGAGCCTGGAGGCGCGGAACGCCTGCGTGCTGCTGTCGCAGAGCCGGCTGTTCGAGGAACCGGACCTGACGCAGCGCTGCTGGGAGGTGATCGACGCGCAGGCCGAGCTGGCGCTGCGCTCCGAGGGCTTCTGTGAGATCGACCTGCAGACGCTGGAGATCATCCTGCAGCGCGAGACGCTCAACGCCAAGGAGGCCGTGGTGTTCGAGGCCGTGGTGGACTGGGCTGCGGCCGAGTGCAAGAGGCGGGGCCTGGCCCCCAGCGCCCAGAACCGCAGGGAGGTGCTGGGCCCGGCGCTCTTCCTGGTGCGGATCCCCTCCATGAGCCTGGAGGAGTTCGCCAACGGCGCGGCGCAGCGCGACATCCTGACGCTGGAGGAGACGCGCAACCTCTTCCTGTGGTACACCGCCGCCCACAAACCCACGCTGGACTTCCCGCTGGCGCCCCGGACGGGCCTGGCCCCCCAGCGCTGCCACCGCTTCCAGTCCTCGGCGTACCGCAGCAACCAGTGGCGGTACCGCGGGCGCTGCGACAGCATCCAGTTCGCCGTGGACCGGCGGGTCTTCGTGGCGGGCCTGGGCCTCTACGGCTCCAGCGGGGGCAAGGCCGAGTACGGCGTCCGGATCGAGCTGAAGCGGCAGGGCGCCACGCTGGCCCAGAACCTGACCCGCTTCGTGTCGGACGGCTCCAGCGGYACCTTCCCCGTGTGGTTCGAGCACCCGGTGCAGGTGGAGCAGGACGCCTTCTACACGGTGAGCGTGGTTCTGGACGGCAGCGAGCTCAGCTACTTCGGCCAGGAGGGCATGACCGAGGTGCAGTGTGGGGGGGTCACCTTCCAGTTCCAGTGCTCCTCGGACAGCACCAAYGGGACCGGGGTCCAGGGGGGCCAGATCCCAGAGCTGGTCTTYTACTCCTGAGACCCCCGTTAGCCCCTCGCTGGCTGGACGCCCCGCAGCCGCTCGACTTTATTTATTTTTTTATTTAAACACCGACTCCAGCTGGGTCCTGCTGGGTCCTGCTGGGTTCGTGAGTCGGGCCGAACCGGACCAGAACTCTCTGCAGTTCTAGCAGCGGACTTGATGGTTCTGGTTCTAGAGACGCTCCAGAACCCGTTTGAAACTCTGGGTTGTGTGTAAGCTGTTGTGTAAAATAAAGCTGACGGTTCTGATCCGAGTCCAGCTGTTTGTGCTGCAGCACCCTCTGTGAGCTGCACCCCTGCTTCCTCCTGCTGGGGTCACAGGTCAAAGTCTGGACTGTGTTCCTGACACACAACAGGCGCCTCTTTAAAGATTTAAACTTCCTGCTGCAGGGTTTTACTCTCAGTGTTAAAATGTTTAAATTCWGAAAACATGAAAATAAATTAAATAGAAACAGAATAAAATATCTGATTTTATTCAGGATGGRACAGTTAACTCATCTGTTTTAAATAAATTCAACTGTAGATGTGCTGCTGTCATTAATCTTATTTAAATAACATTTCTTAGTTTAAACATCTGATTTTATTACATTAAGAAATCTTTTTATTCGGTTTAGTTTTTGGGAATTTGTGTTGTTTTTATAAAAACCCAAGATTTTAAAGCGTTTAGATGAAAATCCCTCTTTTCTTATTAAATTATTTTATTTCRTCACCAAACCCTGAAACTCAGCTGAAAAATATGACGACATCATAAAACGAACTGTAAACAGAAAAACGTTAGATCCTTTCAGAATAAAAGCTGAGGAAGAGCCTGGTGACAGAAGCTCAGAGCTGTTGTGTGATGAAGAGTGAGGAGCTGTGAGGAAGAGGATGGTACCTATGGCGGGGGCATTGATGCACAGCTCTCTGGACAGAAGCAGGAAGGTTTTCCCCAAAATGTAGACGTTGACCTGAGAACCAAACAGAGTCAGAACCAGACAGGGTTAGTAGAGTTCACTAAAACTAAACAAAAACTGAAGTTGAAAACACATTTTAGTTACTAAAATAAATAAAAACTGTAATAAAATGAAAACGATAACTAAAACTAAGTATATTCTATCTATAATTTCAGTGTTTGTCAGTTCTGAACCATGTGGATCTTTTTATTTATTTTTAATAGARTAGTTTCACATCAGCTGTGGTCTGTAACATTTGTTCACAGTCTGCTGCTAAACAACAACAGTTGGGAGAAAACAACAACGTCCACTTTAGGATTTCTTTGAATCTGACTGAAAAATCAAATCAAGAGTTTTGTAGAGGAAACAGGTGATAAAACAGGTGATAAAACAGGTG
>NW_013952720.1:523575-528062 GCF_001266775.1 Austrofundulus limnaeus | reverse complement strand
TAACGGTTGTTAAACCGTCAGGCGTAAAGGTTGTTAAACCGTCAGGCGTAAAGGTTGTTAAACCGTCAGGCGTAAAGGTTGTTAAACCGTCAGGCGTAAAGGTTGTTAAACCGTCAGGCGTAAACACGAGTTTATAATCCCGTGAGGAAAGACAAAATGAATCAACAGAAAGTTCGATCCATCGACGCCCACCTCCGAGCAGAACTTTCAGCTGCCGGTCGTAGAACTCCACCTCTTTCTGGGACACCAGGCTGCACTCGGCGCACTGCCGGACCGGGTCCACRAAGCACATGCGGGGCAGCGCCACCTTCTTACTGCAGCATTTATCACAGAAACAGCGGCCGCAGCGCCTGCAGTGGTGCTGCAGGAGGAAWCAGAGCGTCGGGTCGGTTATTGTTGTAAGAAGGGGCGGACTGGGGAGAAAAAGTGGCCCGGGAGGTCCTGACAGACCGGCCCACCTTCAACGGCTGAGGAGAACTGGAAGTATGACAGGTTAGACAGAGCTAGAACTCTGGTTTGGATTAGCTGATTTGCCACAGATGATCCCGCCCACCTTCAAAATAAACCAATAGAAAACTGACAACAGGTTTGTCTCTTAGCGGTTAGCATTAGCTTCAACTAATAGTTTTATATATTTGGCAGATTAACGTTATATTAGCTAAGATTMTTGTTTAGCAGATTAGCGTTAGTCGCTATAATTTTGTTTAGCAGATTAGCGGTTAGTGAAACTAACATTTTGATCAGCTGTGCCCACCACTGCTATGTTCGATACTACTATACTGTGCACTGTAGATGTACATTAAAATATAATGTCTTAGGACTTTCATTAAAATCCATTCAGATTTAATAAATATTTTGCTAACAGACATRTAAACACARGTAGTTACACCCGGGTGATAAAAACAGGAGTTGAACAAATGTTAAATRTTTTCACCCCTGTGTATTGTTTGAAACTGTAAATACTACTTCATATTATTTAATCCAGGCAGGTAAAGCTGTGAAGTTCTGGTTCCGGTCGTGTTGCAGGTAAAACGAACCTTTCTTCTGATGAAGTCGAACTTGGTGTCACACTGCATGCACCTCGGGCACTGGTGGAGAAAACAGAGGGAAACAGGAAGTTACACAACCTGCTGAGCAGACAGATTCTTCTCCAACAGCTGCTTCTGGTTCTGGTTCGGTTCTGGCAGCTGCAGACTGGACTCTGTTTTTTTCTGTTTGAACCTGAGTTTAACATTTAAAGAGTCATGAGAAAATAAATGATTAACTTTTGGWCTGAACTTTAATGGACTTCCGGTGTGTAGTTTTCTGCACGTGAGGGACAAACATTCCTTAACATGACGAGCAACARCTGGTCGGAACCGACCGCGGGTCGCAAACCCACAGAACCACCGCAGKGTTTCCATTTTAACTCGAGAACTAGTCCGGACCGCTGGTACCGGCTCACYAAACGGGTTCGTACGGGTTTCTGCCAACAAGGCCCAGTCCAGGGGACAGCTGCCATGTCAACAAACTGACCGCAGGAAACGGGAGGAAACCGGATATACAGCCATGCTACTTTCAAAATAAATGCTCGGAAAAAACTTCTGTATTTGAAACTGAACCTTGTCAAATCTGCTTTATTTACTAAGCAATTTAAAACAAATACAGGACCAAAGCGTTGTAAATAACAACAAATATTAGTTAAAACAACAAAAAACAGTGAGTTGTAAACATTTATTTTGGAAAGCCCAACCGGAAGCAGTAAGTTTCCGCTAGCTTTCCTCTTTTCGAGCTCCTTTCCGAGCCCCTCGASCTCACCTCCTTGTCCGGGACCCACTGCGGCTCGTCCAGGGAGAACGGGCTGTTGAAGGCACCGTTTTCCGGAACCATTCTCAGTCCGCTCAGGCTGCGGACCAGCTTCTTCCCGTCCGGAACCGAAGACATTTCTGCTCCGTTCTTCTTCTTCTACCACGAACTCTCTATGAAAACCCGCCTCTGGAGGTGAATGACACAGCGGGTGGCCAATCAGAGCGCAGCACCGGGCCACGCCCTCAGAAGGTTTTTACCTGGCGTTTAACGAATCAGAGCACAGATCGGAGGTCACGTGGTGTCCTAATGTTTTCATCTTTTTGAGCTTTTTCCTTTAAAAATGCCAACATTAAAATAATAAATGCGTATTAAAGTTACATTTTATAAATTTACACTAAAAATAATTATGAAAAAATAAGCAAGACACTAACTTTAGACAGGAAGCAACAAGAATGTCACCAGTTTATTCTTCAAATAAAGTTCAGATGTACAACTCTTTGCAGTACRAGCATCATTTCCACTCATAAATAAGGAAGTGGTAGAAAAATAAAAATAAATCAACTTTCAAGCAAGTCTGTCCTAAATTACAGTGCATTTAAAAAATAAAAAACACATTTTTGTGAGATTTACATAAACTTGTGCCCATTCCTTCAACATTATCAGGTTTTTCCTGTTAACCAACGTTTAAAGTTCCCATCTGTTCACAGACCAGATTAGAGATTATGAGGCGAAGCAGCGAAGATGACAGGCCAGTTTAAACCAGGAACACAGATAATATTTTATATTAAATAAGTGCATCTTTTCTAAAGCTGTTCAGTGAATAAATACAGTCAGAGGATGGATACTTCATGTTTTTAATTATTTATCATTCATCTTTGGAAACAAATATTAATGCTTTTTCTTTTGAAACTTTAAAACCACTAAATAATTAGTTTACCTTTTTTTCAGGTCAAAAGTTACATTTTTAATGTTTAATCTGAATATTTTGTGTTTCAATAAATTCATCTGGTCCCAACACAAAGATTTGTGCACAAATTATTTCTTAATACGTCCTGAGAATTGAATGAAGATAATCCACCCTTCAACCCGCCAGCATGAGATCAGCAAAATAATCCTAAATATGACAAAACAGAACTTTAATCTTTAACACGAAACAAATTAAACCTTCAAATGTTCACATTTACATTCAGAAAAGAAACGATTAAATAAATTAAGCAAAAATAAATCTGTGATTTTAGATCCAAACTTTAAACCTTATTTTTACCAAATGAACAAATTAAGACACGATCAGGCTGCAGCTTTCACTAAATAATCATTTCTGTCATCAAAACTGTGGGAAATAAAGATAAAAATGTTCAAAGCTGCAGTTTAAAGAACTTTTGTATAATAATATATCTGAAGAGTTCATATTTACATCATGAAATATTCAGGTATGTGCCTCAGTTTTCACTTCAAATATCAAAATAAAAACCTTTAAAATCAAACGTTTCATCACTTTAAAGCAGCTGGAGAGAATAAAAACAAGTTTSTAAAACTAAAACATTAAACAGACGAATGTTTCTGATCTGAGTCCAAAACCTGCAGAATCTGTCAAAAGTTCCAACTCCTTCAGAAAAAACAAAGCGGTTTGGTTTAAACTGTTCGTTTTACAAATTTCACCTTTTGGTTCAGTTTTACTGGAGTTTAATCTGGAATAAAAACTATCAGATGTTTACAAACATCTGCAGCAGACAGAGATGAAAAAATTATTTTAATTTGTTTTAAACACTTGTTAAAATGTAAACAACTGAAGGATGAGATGTTTCATTTACTTTTCTGCTCTTCTGAACTATTTATTTTTTAAATTCTATTTTGTAGATTAAAACACCAAAAATAATGTTTCTAATGGACCTGATTTAGTTTGTTTTTGAGATTAAACTGAAAGCCAGTATTTTGTGGAGTCGTGATTAAAAGATTTATCTGAAAATGTTGCTTAGTTTAAATTTAAAAAGTTCATCTTTCAGCTGATTCAGCAGAAATATGAGCTGGTTTTTCAGCCTCGAGGTCAAACTTTGTTTTTAAACTCAGGTAAACATGATTTGTTTCTGCAGAAGGAAAASCCCTGCAGCAACACGGAGCAGATATTTACAGTGAACAAAGGTCAAAGGTCACTTCCTTCAAGGCACCAGGTTCAGGTGGCTGGAGCTCAGATCCTGACTTCTTCTCAGACGATAATTTCTTTCCTGAAGGAAACAGGAAGTAAAAAATAAAAGCTGAGGCGTTGGTTTTATCACAGAAATGAGTTAAATATTATACTGAAACTCCATAAAATAAAAATCAAAACATAAAAATCTTTTTACAGACTTGCTTTAAATTCTAATATCTCAAAACCCAAAATGTTTTTTTTTTTTTTTTGTATCTTGAGGCAACCGTCATTAGTTTTTCTTGTAAGTCTCCTTAGAGCGCCCCCTGCTGGATGAATCAGTTACTGTAGAAAACGTTTAATCTGAAAAGGATCTAAAATTCACATTTTATGACTTAATTAGTGATGATTAATTAATTCATTAATGAAGGTTAATAGTCCCTACAGACACGTTTAGACTGTCCAGGTCCAGGAGTCCTTACTTGGTTCTGGTCTCTGGCAGGTGGATCCGGCAGGTTAAGAACACCCAGAGAGCTGGCCCGCTTCATGCTGCGCCCACATGCAGACGGGTCAGAGG
>NW_013952720.1:515900-517744 GCF_001266775.1 Austrofundulus limnaeus | reverse complement strand
TATGTTACATGTCACCAGTTACACACCACACACATGCCAGATACACACCACAGTTACACACCACAGATATACACTTCATCACATCCTGACAGATTTTTCATTATGTCAGGAGGAAATAAAACCTGAGCTGCAACATTTAGTTTTTATTTTAAAACCCAGATTTATAATCAGGATCTAATTTATTTGGACTGAAATATAACGAGGTAATAAAGTATCGACCCAACATCTGTTGGAGGTGTGGGATCAACCCTCAACCCTCCTGCTGTCCTTGGGTCAGACTGAACCAGAGGCCTCACTGTTCAAACTGAGTCCAGAAGACCACTAAGGTTCTGAAATGTACATTTGGGCTGAGGAGTTCTAAACTGAAGTTTACATTTTTGAAGTTTTTWTGTTTCTCTGAAAACACCTCTGATCTTTGGTCTTCAACACCWCAGGAGGATGTGTTACATTTTTACTTTCATTGATTTTATGACTTTTTGTTTTTCCTTTATGTCATGAGTGTTGTTAGGTTCTGGTTATTGTTCCGTACAGAACCCTGTGGTTCTTTAAAGYTCTTCAGAACCAAAGCTGGTGCAGCAAGAGACATTAAAGTGCCTGTGATAACAAACATTTGTAATAAATATGAATGTGTTTTTATAACATATTTAAAAAATAATTTCACTCTTGAGATGAACAGTTGTTGAGATTCTCATGTTCAGTAACAGGAAGTGATGTCAGATGTACAGTAACAGGAAGTGATGTCACAGGAGAACGTCTGCATGTAAACAAAGAGTATGAGTTCTTTTTTAAAAGCATCCCCCTTTGATGTCACTTCCTGTTTCACTTTGAGCCACGTTCAAAAGAAAACSTTCCAGTTATGAGACAAAATGAGTCAAATCATGTGTTTTATGTCTCGTTTTTTTTAATCTAAAAATGTTTCTTTGACTTTTTGCATCTGAAGTTTCTTSATGTCACGGGAACATTAAAGGTGGGACATGTGGACTTTTTGTTTCAGTTGTGAATATATTTACTGGTCAAAAGTTCAGGAGTGAAAACTGAAGAACATGCAGGTTTATTAGAGGAACCTGAGGTTCTGTTAGTGTTCTGATGAGGAACAGAGGAAGAGGAGGAACAAACGAAGAGGCGACAGGTTCAGGTGAGCAGAGTTTATTAGAAGTGAAGAAGCAGAAACAGGACAGTATTAGTAGCTGAAGCTGAGAAACAAAAACCTAACACCAACATTTATTTACAGAAAGTAAACAAGATGCACAAAGTTTAAGCTTTCATTGAACCAAAAGCTGTGATTTCTAACACAATCTCACGTTTAGTTAAAAAAAAATCCACAGCAAATGCAAGCAGCTGACAGAAAACTGGACCTGATGTTTCTGCAAACACARCAGGTCCAACAGGAAGTCAAACCTTCTCAAACATGCTGAGAGGTTCTCTTATTTACACTCAGAACCAAGAAGTAGGGGTGTCAGCGTGCGCCTAAGCCCCGGTTCGGTACAATTCATTTCCCAGAAGTAGAGACAGAAAAATAAAAACTGTTGAGTCGACAGGCTAAAGTCACTGWGAGGTGGGATTAATCAGCTGATAACTTCACACTAAAACAAACAAAAAGATGAATTACCGTATTTATTCATGTATAATATGATCTCATGTATAATACGACCCCCCTTTTTGAGCTTAAAAAGCATAAAAACTTAATCCTCAAACTACCTCCARTTTCATYCAGACTTSAAGATTTTTCATCYTTTGCAGTCTTTATACATATCAGTAAAATGATCATCGGACTGTTCATTTTATTTTAACAACATATGTACTAAAAGGTATTTTGACAACAAATATATATCAGCTGTAGCAGC
>NW_013952720.1:507022-515344 GCF_001266775.1 Austrofundulus limnaeus | reverse complement strand
TATTTTAATTAAAATACATAAGTAAGAATATTTATCCGCGTATAATACTACCTCCCAACTTTATGGATGATTTTATGGATTAAATTTTACGCATTATACTTGAATAAATACGGTAATCTAATCTGAGCTGTGAACAGTAACCAGCAGCTCACGACACAAACGGCTTAATAAACTTCAGAAAATAAACAAATCTCTGGCTTTAATAAGCAAAAACATTTAAAAAATGATGTTGAATTCATTTCAGTGATGCAAAACAGAAACAACCAAACGTCTCCAGAATAAAATAATAATAAACTCAAACTGAACCTCTCAGCTGAAGTCTCACTGAATAAATCAAAGCAATGATTCTACGACGCAACTGCCTGCCGTACRCTGGCCTCTCACTGTGAGCAAACAGGAAGTGATTAAATAACATCTGTCGTCTGAAATTAATAAAGTCAAATAAAAAGTTGACTGACGGAGCAGCTGATCAACGCTCATCTACAAACTGACCCGACACGACCCGCTGCCAAACTGCTGAGTCATCAAACATTTAATGATCAAATCTGATAAGAAGAAACTGAAGTGAAACATCCACGTTCTTAAAATAAAYCTTTAGAGGTGGAGTTTGACTCCTCAGACAGAAGAAAGGTTCTTTATTTATTTGTTTATTGTTTTATGAGTTGAGTTCCTGTGAGAAGCTAACGGGTCGGAGCAGAAAGATGAGTTTGTTGGACGCAGAGCGAAGGATCCAGCAGAGAAAAGAGTCAGAAGAGAAGAAAAACAGAACCAAGCTGCAGAGTCCAGGCGTCCGTCATGCAGGAGAGCTTTTATCTGGAGTTAGGTCTGGATCCACGGGAGAGACCAGCAGAAAACAAGATGTTAGAGACAGAGAGGACAGAGGGACAGAGGAGGACAAGGAGACAGAGTCCAGTACTGGTCCTCAAGGTCCACCATCCTGCAGGGTTTAGGTCAGGAGGTCTGAGGTTCTGGAGGCACATGCAGGTTTTACATTTAGGTGTTGATGTTGGTCCTGAGTTTAGCTGCTGGTAAACATCTGGACCCATCAGAACCTTTACAGTYAGGACCAGATTGGTCCAACAGGTGGTGTGGAACCAGAGGGGTCAGTTCCAGGTCTTTGGAGGCCACCATCCTGCAGGGTTTGGATGTTCTGCTGCTTCAGAACCTCTGAATTTAACCAACTAAAACCTGCAGGACTGGAAGACCTGGAGGACTGGAGGACTGGAGGACCTGCAGGACCTGAGTTTGCTAACAAGGTTAAAGTTCTGCAGAACCAACAGAAAGAAGCAGGAAGGACACATGAGAGCAGCCAGATGTTTAAAGATTCAGTTCATTTGAAGAAAAACTGCAGAAAATATTATTTTAGTATAAAGACGTGACTAAAAAGATAATAAATAAATAAATAAATAAATAAATAAATAAATAAATAAATATGTAGTGGAGGACAGTCTGGCTACAAACATGTTTAATGATGACAGATGTTTAAGGAACAGACACACAGCAGGAGTACAGTACAGAGCCCAGAAAAGATTTAAACTCCATTAAAAAACTAAACTCACTGATTTTAACTGAATGTTTTAGTCGTTAGTCTGGATTAACTCTGATTCATCAGTTATCAGAATAAACACAATGATCTAATCTGTGGTTTTAAGGAGGTGCAGAGCTGCAGGAGGCTGCAGAATGAACCCCTCCACAGCTGGAGGAGGAGGAGAAGCTGATTGGTTGTTYCGGCTGCTATGACTACAGTTACCATGAAGGAAGAGCAGCTAAAGCAGCCGAAGTCCCTGGAAGGTTCTGCTGGGTCAGAATGACAGAGCTGAGTGGAGTCGGATCAGATTTACTCCTGAGAAATTATTTTTAATAATTAATGAGCCAATCTGCATCATCTGACAGAATGACGGATTAGAGATTAGATTATTAATTTATTCTGACAAASAGCAAGAGGAGTAATAAACAATGTTTATGTAAAAGGATCCAAAGAGGAAGTTAAACTTTTTCATCATAAGAGCTTTTAATTCAAGAATGTTTTGACATCACACATTTTATTCTGGAAGATCAGATTATGTCATGTGGTGTCAGAGTTCTTTTTACTGCGTAACTATGGGTTTTTCACAATAAAATTCTAAATTATGTTTGATAAAAGCATTTTTTTTCAGAATAAAACACTCTGTTCTGTTTACTGTATCAAAGAGGGTTTTTCAGAATAAAACACTGTGTTCTGTTTGATTAGAGGGTTTTTCAGAATAAAACACTGTGTTCTGTTTGATAGGAGGGTTTTTCACAATAAAACACTGTGTTCTGTTTGATTATAGAGGGTTTTTCAGAATAAAACACTGTTCTGTTTGATAGGGTTTTTCAGAATAAAACACTGTTCTGTTTGATAGGGTTTTTCAGAATAAAACACTGTTCTGTTTGATTAGAGGGTTTTTCAGAATAAAGTACCGTGGGCTGTGTACTGTACTTACCCCGTTCCACTCCACGCTCATACTCACTTCCTCGCCGCCGTCCGGCCCGCTCTCGTACTTCACCGTGTCCGAGGTCAGACTCTCGCGGCTCCGCTGCTTCTCTCGGACCTCGGGCTCGTTCAGGACCTCGACCACGCGCTGCTTGTGCGCGTTGTCCAGGCCCTGATGGGTCAGAACCACACAGATTATGACTGGACTCCCAGCTACCACCAGCCCAGACTTAAGCCAACACCTCACCTGCTTCCTGGACCTCAGGGCAGCTTCCTCCAGAGTCTCAGCCGCCTCGAACTTTCCCTGACGCTTGTAGAGCGCGCCCAGGTTCTTCAGGGTGGTGGTGACCGTGGGGCTGGAGAGGAGCCAAGAGAGGAACTTTATTACCCACAATCCTCTGGTAGAAGAAGAACCCTCTAAATACAGTCTGTTTCTAATAATAAATAAGTTTCAGTTTGACAGAAACAAACGGACCTGTCGACTTTACAGGCTTTGTACCAGCCTCCATATTCTCCAAACGGTGAGCCGTCCTTCTGCTTCCCCTGAGAAACAAAACATAAAACACATTCAATAAAGTCTTTAAACCGACAGGAAACTGTTACAGTAACTTCCTGTTTGTTCAACCAACAAATCAAAACATAAGAAAAGGTGATTTCCTCACATTTCCTTTAGAAATGATTTATTTTACAGGTTTTAAACCGACAGAAACGAGCTCAATGACAACAGAGGTATAAAAAATTAAACTTTCTTCATTTGATGAAGCTAAAACTGAACTATTAAAAGATAAAAAGGCAAAGCCAGAGCTAAAGGTTAAATGTATAAAAAGGCTAGGTAAAAGCTAAAAGTAATAAACGGCTAGCCAAAGGCATCAAAAGCTTCATTATAAATATAAAGTGGCTAGCATGAGCTACATGTAACAAAAGGAGAACTTAAAGCTAACAGTTTCAAAATGACAGCTAAAAATTAAAAGTGCCAAAAAATTAGCAAAGTATAAAAGAAGACAAACGTTAGCTAAAAGCTAACAGAAGCATAAAACGATACAGAGTTAGCAGCTGAAACAAACTTCAGAGAACAAAGTGTCTGAAGGACCTGAAGAGCTGAATAACGATRAGCTTTTTGTGCTGACTCAGCCTTAACATGAAAAGCCCAAAGTGCTGACTCAGCACTAACACATTAAGCCATAATGCTGACTCAGCTTTAACACAATAAACCATAACGCCGACTCAGCATTAATGCAGACAGGTCAGTTTGTGGCTGCAGACTCACCTTGCTCTGTTCCTCTCTCTCCTCGGCGTGCATCCAGATCGGTTTGTTCTCATCTGCAGATAAAAACAGGAAATGTGAGGTTTTAACCTTGTTAATAAAGTAAACCAGTGATTTGTGAAGAGTTCTTTGAGTTTGAGTGAGTCAGCGTAAGCCTCAGTGTTTTACCATCAACAGAACCAAACTCTCTCTCGTGAGCGCGGGTCAGGATCTCTTTGTACAGAGTCTCCGCCTGTTTGAACTTGCCCTGCTTCAGGTAGCAGGAGGCCTGAGGAGCAGAACCAACAGGAGACATTAACCCAGGTGAAACCATGAGTCAGCATTAAAGGTGAAAGGTAACCCTCGCACCAGGTTGTTCTTGGTCTTGGCCACGTTGGGGTCATCTGGACCCAGCTTGGTCTGGTAGATCTCCAGGGCCCTCATGTAGTAGTACTCCACCTCCTCGTACTTGCCCTGGTTCTGACACAGCAGGGCCAGGTTGTTCAGCTGCTTGGCCACGTCTGGGTGGTCTTTACCCAACACCTGGGACAGAGGGGCACCAAGAGGACGGGTCAGAACAGAACCACAGGTCAGACAGGAACTTTATCTGTCTCCAACAGGAAGAGACCAGCTGAGAACAGAGATCTGTCAGAAACCTGGACAGTTCAGACGAGTTGACCAGGTCTGGACCGGACGGGACCGGACCGGACCAATGAACCGTTTTAAAGGTTTAGGGTTCCAACTAAAACCCTTTCAGTCAGGTTTTCCTGTTTAAAATGAGTCGTCAGTATTTTTAACGTCTCATTTTTACCAGCAGCTCCTGTTTCCTGAGCTTCAACAGAAAAGGTTCTGACTCAGCAGAAGTCCAGTTACACCAGAACAAGCAGATCTCTCCTTACAGATAAAATAAAAAATATATATATCTTCCTCTCAGCCTCACTGAAGAAGATGTGTGCACTGGATTTATTCAGAGACAACAGGAAGTGACATCAGCAACAGGAAGTGACATCAGCACTGACCCGAGGAAAAAGCTTCTCTCTGGGTCCAGAAGATGTCCTAAAAACTCGGGACAGTTTGGACCTGAAGACATCAAGATGTCAATTTTTCTCTCACCYCACCAGACCTGAGGTTAGCTAACGTCAGTCGGCTGTGGCGGCCATCTTGAATGGGGTTGTGGAGACACGTTAAAAGATTTAATCCTGAACGTTTCATTAAAGTGCACGTGACATCAAATTTTTTGTGATAAACTTGAATGCATTTTTGGAAAGATAACATTAAYAACATACTGCAAAAGAAATTTCACGACACTGAGATGAACGGTGGTTGAGATATTCACATGTGAGGTAACAGGAAGTGATGTCAAAGGGGAATGTCTGAATGTAAACAGAGCGTTGTTAAGATGGCCGACAACCCAGACTGTAGAGAAGAATCTGATGTTTTATTAGATTCTTTTGAGTCTTTATCAGAGATGAAGACGACGTAGAGTTCAAATAGACCAGGGAGCTCCTTTTTGTAAAGAGTTCYCCTTTGATGTCACTTCCTGTTTCACTTTAGCTGAATCAAGTTCAAAAGAAAATATGCCAGTTATGTGACAAACAGGATTAAGTCATGTGTTTTATGCCAAGTTTCTTAAATATAAAATTGTTTTCTTTGACTTCTTGTATTTGAAGTGTATACATGTTGCAGGTACTTTAAAATCCGTCCAGTGGCTCAGGAAATATTTTGCTAACAGTCACGTGAACATGATCGAACTACTTTCATATTAAACGTGTAAAAAAATGTGCTTGGATTTAAAGGAGGAGGAGGACGATGTGGACCCACCTTTTCTCGGATCTCCAGTGCTCTCTTACACAGAGGCTCCGCCTCCTTGTACTTCCCTCTCTTCCCGTACAGAACAGCCAGGTTGTTGAGGGTGGCRGCGACCTGACGGGACAGAACATCTGGATTATTTATCCAGCTGGAAGCATCTTCAGCAGCTCACGCAGAAATCAGCTGATCAGAATCATTCAGGGATCAAACAGGAAGTGGATCTCTGACACATGCACGCAGCGGCGCCCCCCGCAGACCGGCTCTGATCTCTGATTCACACCACCGCGTGCCGGCCGTTCGGACCCAGCGGGCCGCAGAAAAGAAAACGGGTTCAGGGTGGCAGAGAGTGGGCACAGAGTAGGAGGAGGAAGCTGCTCCTGGATTTTCAAAACAAAAGCTCTAAAAACGATCAAAAATCACCCACTCAGCTGCTCCACGTGTCCAAAACATAAAATATTTCTGCCAACAAGAACTCTTCAGGAGGTTTTAGATTCTGGTGCAGATTGATAACAACTGAAATATGACGTGCTTTAATTAACGTTTGAGATAAAAACTTCAACAGGATTAAAGATGCCTGAATCAGACACAGAAATAAAATTAAATGTTTAAATCTGAGTCAGCAGCATGAAGATACAGAGAGGAAGAAAAAAGGGATTAAAGAGGAGAGAAAGAATCAGAAACCTTTAAATCAGTGATGATTTTATCCAGATAAGAGTCTGGGTAACAGGAAGTGAGAGGCTAACCTCAGAGTGGTCCAAACAGTGGAGAGAAAAACCTGCTGGAGTTAAAACACTAAACTGTTGCTGCTGATGTGAACAAACAGGAAACGATTATTTACAAACAAGTTTAAAGCTTTAATTTATTTTACAGCTGCTCTTTATTTCATCTGTAGAAATCAGAGCTGCTTCATGGAAGAAGAACCTCAGCTTAGCCTGTTAGCTTTAGCGTTAGCCCCGATGCTATCACCATATATATGTATTAGCTCAGCGCTACACATTCTCCTCTCGTCACTGAGGTCCTCCATCCACATGACAGAGAGGGGAACACAAAAATGACTCAGACTGCAACTGAAAATAAGGATGGAGGACCTCAGTTCAGCTTGTTTGTAGCGCTAGCGCCGAGCTAATACATATAAGGCAATATAGCGTCAGCGCTAGCACAAAGGCTAACAGGCTAAGCTGAGGTTGTTCTTCCATGAAGCAGCTCTGTTGTCCTCCATCCATATTTTCAGTTCCAGGCTGAGTCATTTCTACCTTCTCCTCTCTGTCAACGCTCTCTGGTTTCATTTAAAAGAGTCGATCATCAGATATTGTCCAAGATTAACCTTCAGGGTGGATATAGCTCGCTAGCAGCCTCGCACCGAGGACCTATCCACGTCATCATTTACCCAGAATGCTTTGTGTGTAAAACAAAATGGCTCCGTCTGTGTAATATATTTTTTAACTTGTAGTTTAAAAATGTACAAAACTAAACAGCCTACAGTATTTTTACAGTCTTTATTTTACAGTTAAAATAAATGTTTATTAAATAAAGTCTAATGTTACAACTAATCAGGATCCCTTTGAAGAAACCCTGAACTCTTATTTTTCAGCCCGACTTCAAGCTGTTTCCTCTTTCGAGTCGGTGTACTCACAGCTGGGTGGTCCTTGCCCAGGGTCTTCTCCCTGATGGCCAGAGCATCGTTCAGCAGGTTAGCTGCCTCTTTGTATTTGTTCTGGTCCCTGACAGACAGAAGACACATTCAGAACAACTCTTCATGCTTTACAGCTCAATAAACTCTGATTTATGGGAGGAAAAGATGAAACAACAGTCCTGAGCGGTCCCTGAGGGTCTTTGGTTTCAGTTCCTGTCTCTGAGGACAAAGACAGGAAGTCTCAGTCGYGTCTCTGCTGGACTCTAAACCTCTGCTTGTTTGGTCTCAGCTGACAGTGAAGACACAACGAGCTAAAGTCTGTGCTGTGCTTCCTACGAGGTTAACGTCTGTAGTTTTGGTGGAATATATAAAGGAGCTGTAATAAACCCACCATCAGAGCTCTGACAGGTTGTCAAAYATTAGTGTCCACTCACTGAACATCGTGATAAACAAACAAGTTGTTTACCTGTAAACAAGCGCCAGGATGTTCAGCATGGTGGCTACGTCTGGGTGGTCGTGTCCAGAGGTCTTCTCCAGGTCTTCCAGAGCCTGTTTGCAGAGGGGCACAGCCACCTCGTACCGGCCCTGAGAGGCGTACTGGATCACCAGGTTGTGAAGGGTCCTGAGGCGGGCCGGGATCTCGTAGCCCCCCTGCTGAGCTGCTGCTGCTGCGGCGCTGCCGTGAGCTGGCTGCACTGGAAACACATGAAACAAAGGAGGTCACTGATCCATCCAACCAACATCCAACCAACCATCATCCATCCATCCATCCATCCAACATCCAACCAACCATCATCCATCCAACATCCAACCAACCAACCTCCATCCAACATCCAACAATCCAACATCCAACCAACCATCATCCATCCAACATCCATCCATCCAACATCCAACCAGCCATCATCCATCCAACATCCAACCATCCAACATCCAACCAGCATCCAACCAACCATCCACCATCCAACATCCAACCAACCATCATCCATCCAACATCCAACCATCCAACATCCAACCAACCATCATCCATCCAACATCCAACCATCCAACATCCAACCAACCATCATCCATCCAACATCCAACCATCCAACATCCAACCAACCATCATCCATCCAACATCCAACCAACCAACATCCAACCAACCATCATCCATCCAACATCCAACCATCCAACATCCAACCAACC
>NW_013952720.1:505347-506531 GCF_001266775.1 Austrofundulus limnaeus | reverse complement strand
CCATCATCCAACCATCATCCAACCATCATCCAACTATCCAACCATCATCCAACATCCAACCATCATCCAACATCCAACCATCTTCCAACCATCCATCCAACATCCAACCATCATCCAACTATCCAACCATCATCCAACATCCAACCATCATCCAACAATCCAACATGCCAAATAAAAATCAAAGATGGCTGCCATACCTAAAATGCACAACTGACCATAACTCAACCATTTCAGACATGTTTGTTTCAGAGTTGGGATGGTAGAYCACAGTGATCTGCATCAAACAGTAAAATCAGCTGGACGACACGAGGCAAACCCTGTCATGTTTCTGCAGGAACTGWTTTATTATTTGAACCCACAGAGGTTCAGTCCTGTCAGAGAACCTGAGTTTATCTCTTAGATTTAGTAAAACTTTCTTAAAACCATGAAGAACCATCTTCATCACCAGCACCATCATATGTGGGTCCAGAAGCAGAAAACTCACTGCCTGGAGGCTGGTCGTCCTGGTCATCAGGGAAGAGATCATCCAGGGTTTCTTTACTGGACTCACTGTCCTTGTCCTCCTGCAGGACGAGGACAAACGTTTAAACAAAACGTCACAAAGTCGACTGCTGACGTGTCTCACTGTGAGGGGACACAGAGGACTCACCGAGGGGGACAGGTCCTCGTCGTACTTCTTCAGCTGGTTCATGAACTCCAGGTGCTTCTTCTCCTCCTCCAGCTGGGCCACGCTCTGCTCGCTCTTCTGCAGCTTCTGCTGCGTCCCGGCCAGCTCGTCCCTCAGCCACTGGTTCTCCTGGCAGAGCCGGCGGACCTGGGCCCGCAGCTTCTGCTTCTCGGACTCCACCGAGCTCAGGTGGCTGGACAGCGCCATCATCACCTGGACAGAGACGTTTCAGACAGGAAGTCATTCCTCCGCCCGCCGTCTGACACCAAGTCTGGCTTTAAACTCCCTCCTTTATTTACAACAATAATAAAAACCCTTCAGAATAAAACCTTTGAGTTCCAACAGTTTCCAAAATAAAAGCATGGTGTTGATTTTTCTTCTGCTTGATTTATTATTTATCTCCTTTAGAAGCTCTGATGTTACAGTGAAGCATTGTGGGTAAAACAAATGTCCTCATCAGATTCTGAGGCCGTGTGTGTGTGTGTGTGTGTGTATGTGTGTGTGTGTGTGTGTGTGT
>NW_013952720.1:497682-502633 GCF_001266775.1 Austrofundulus limnaeus | reverse complement strand
GTTTTTAATAAACCAAAATACAGTTTCAAAGTAAATTAATTCAGATACAAAACTTTAAATTCAGTTTCATTTTATGCACATTCAGATTCAATTCCTGCTGGAACAAGATTTATCCCACAGAACCACCTGTTCAGATTACAGGTTCTGGAAAACTCCAGAGACGTTTTAGAGCATCCAGCTCCACAGAAACCAGCTCCTGCTGCAGGATCCTGATCCCTCCTGGGGTTCCAGGTCTGCCCCAGGACAAAGATCCTGCTTCGGTTCTACAGATCCACTGGAGAGACCGAAGACCAGGAAAGTTCAGCAGACCAGGAGTCTCCACTCCAAGGTCTGAATCCAGACGAGGGYGGAGCTCTGGGTGCGACAAGTCCTGGCCTCATAAAAACCACGTCAGGTATGTGAAACATTTAGATCCTGAATCCGCCTCCATAAGAACCGAACCGTCAGACCTTGTGGACCTGGTTTTTACACAAACTGGATGCAGGTTAGTGTGAGCCACTCTCTGTGGGGTCTGCAGCTGAATATTTACAGAAACACAGACGTTCTACAGCTCAGGTCCAGAAAAGGGACCAGGCTGACCGAGCCAGGACCGGCAGGTCCATGTGACCCAGCAGGAACCAGTCCGCAGCCCATCAACTGCAGGTCCAGGTGGGACACACAGAAAAACTTTTTAAAAACAATCTTTTAAACACGAAAAACACATGATTGAGTTACAGCTGCTGAGAGAATTAACCAATGAAAACACTTTGACAAAAAGTGTGTAAAGAAAACAACAACAACAACAACAACAACAACAACAACAACAACAACAACACAAACATGTAAATATTCCCTCTCAGGGATAAATTTAATTTTTATTAATTTATTCTTTCATCTCACAGGATTAATCTGGGCTCATATTTCTGGTCTGAACGTCTAAATAATGTTTATTTTTTAAAATAAAAGCTCATTTAAGTGTTTCACCAAGGATCCAGACCGGACCGGACCGGACCGGGTCGTAAATCTGAAGTTAAAGTGACCAAATAATGTGGACACACATGTCCACAGGTGTCCCTGCGTGGGCGGAGCCTGGAGACCAGGTGTGACTGAAGCAGCTCCTGACAGGTGAGGTTTCATCAGGTGAATGACTATTTATTTAACAAATAAACGATCATTTACATCACAAACATAAATTTTATTATTTCTTATTATTCAGGCCAATATCAGCAGATCAATCTGTCTGGTTTTTAATTTTGCTAAATTAAATTTTAGGTTTTTAGACTTCCTGTTCATCTTAAGGGTTTGTTTACTTCTTTCAAAGTTTTTTTTTTAATAAATTTAAACCACCAAACTACAACACTGTGGTTTATTTTAAAGCCAGGGGACTTAATATTCTGATTAATTTGATATAATCTGATAAGAGTTGAGTAAAATCCTAAATATTCCTGTCTCTGACAGGAAGATTTAGGATCCCAGCTGTGCCAGTCCCACAGAGGTCCACTGTCTGTCCCCAGCCTGCTGGGAATCTCAATGAGAGGACACAATAAGGACAAGACAAACCCTGTGAGTCCGCAGGGACTTCAGGGCTCAGGCCCGGCCCGGTGAACGGTGCTCCTCACGGTGGATTAACCAGAAGAACCGGCTAACGTTTCCCTTCCTGTCAAACCTGCGGCTAACTCAGCTAGCCCTCAGRGGCGGCGTCTAATTCCTGGCACCAGGCAACACGGAAAACACAAACATCTGATTGTCTGATTCAGAAGGTGTCTGATTTATTAGACTTTAAACATTATTTAATAACTAAATCAATTAACATCTAGTTTAATAACACCGGCTAAGGATAATGTGAGCGCAGACCAGGAAATACACGGAGCCATTCTTACCGTTCCCTCGGACATTCGTTGCCAGTTTAACCGGACTGTGACGCTTCCTCTTCGGTGTTTACAAGATGGAAATCCTGGTTCCTTCTAACTGAAAGTGGACCTCTGGTTCCTGCTGCCGGACCGGTACCAGAACTGTAGGGGGGGTTTCAAAGATGACGGTTCCCACCGGGCTGCTGCAGGTTTCAGTGACTAACGCAGGAATAATGTGGTTTCAATGATCATCCAGGATTTAGTCGGAGCCGTTCAGGTGCCGCCTGCCCCCCGCTGCCTCCATGGTGAAACCAGCCGAACAGCGGCGACGAAAGGCCGGGTCAGAAACACACAACTGCAGCCTCTCTGCCCGCTGCTCGGTCCTGGAAGTGACAGCTCCGTGCCCCCCGTGTCCCCCCGGCGACTGAGCCTGAAAATGGAGTCACTCCTCCCGGACAGACAGGACTGATGTCACCCCTCCCGGGTTAAAGGGGAAGCTGCGGTTTGGAGTCACAATTCTGATTTATTTATTTATTTATTTATTTATTTAATAAAAATAAATACAATACAATTTTTAAAATATGCAGAAAAACAGTAAAAAGGAGCAAAATTAAACCTGAATTAGCATAAAAAGCTAAAATAGCTGAACATAGCAGAAACCAACTGTAAGAAACATGAATAACTCAAAATAGCAGAAAGAAGCACAAAAAAAATTAAAATTAGCAGAAGAAAAAAAAAGGGCAGACATACAGCTAAAATACTAGAAAAAGGCTAAATTTAGCAAAAAAGCTAAAATTGTTGAAGGAATTTAATATGATCAAAACCAGAAGATTTTGTGTAAGTTTCTGTAAAGAAACATGAAAAAATTTAAGAATTTTTAAWAAAGCTCCATTCATTTCCAATGGGAATAAAGTAGCCGAAATAGCTTTGGCTACAATTGTAGATATATTTTTAGGCTTCAACATGTGACAGAGCTTTCAGCTACAGTTCATCAGTTTTCATGTCAACGTCTCAAATATTGACTTGGTAAAAGGCCTTTAAAACTAGCTTTCACGGCCATCTTGGATTTTTTCAGCTGCTATTTATGAAATAGCTAAGTCTCAGCTATTAATTTTTAGCTCATTATATCAAAA
Source organism: Austrofundulus limnaeus (assembly GCF_001266775.1). Lineage (NCBI taxonomy): Eukaryota > Metazoa > Chordata > Actinopteri > Cyprinodontiformes > Rivulidae > Austrofundulus > Austrofundulus limnaeus. Next base: position 499,671 of record NW_013952720.1, on the reverse strand, counting down.
ATTGGCCAAATTCAAGTATTTTTTTCTAACTTTAGCTAATAACAGCTGAACATTAGCTAAAATTGCTGCAAATAGCTGAATAGTGCAGAAAGCATCTATAGGAAGCATAAATAACTCAAATTAGCAGAAAGAATTACAAAAAATAGTAATTGGCAGAGAAAAAAGCAGAAAGTACAATTTAGCTAATATAGCAGCAAAACAGCTAAAATTAGCATAAAAATAAGCTAAAGGTAGCAGCCTCAAATTGAAAGTAGCACCCAGATGGTGAAATCGTAGTAAAAATTTCAAAATTTGCAGAAAAAAAACCATAATATTAAAAAAAGTGATCATTTATAGTAAAATAGCTAAAACAGCCGAAGTTTACAGGAAAATAGCTAAAAGGTAGCTGGGGGTTCTTTAATTAGCATAGAGAAGCATAAGAAACACAACTTAGCTGAATTTAGCAGAAATAAGTTTTAATAGCTACAAAAAATGTGCATTTAGCTTAAAAAGCTAACTTCAGCTAATAACAGCTAAAATTTAGCTAAATTTGTATCAAATAGCTGAATATAGCAGAAAGCAACTGTAAGAAGCATAAGTAGTATAAATTAGTAGAAAAAAGCACAAATAAAACAGAAAAAGCAGAAGAATAGCAAAAAGGAGCAGAACTATAGCTGTAATAGCAGAAAACAGCTAAAGTTAGCATAAAAATAAACTAAAGTTAGCAGCCTTATGTTGAAAGTAGCACACAGATGGTGAAATGTTTGTAAAAATTTCAAAATTATCAGAAAAAACCCCCCATAAAATTACTAAAAAGTGAACATTTGTAGTAAAATAGCTAAAACAGCCGAAGTTTTCAGTTAAACAGCTAAAAAGTAGCTGGAAACACTTTAATTAGTATAAGGAAGCATAAGAAGCACAACTTAGCTGAATTTAGCAGAAATAAGTTTTAATAGCTACAAAAAATGTGCATTTAACTTAAAAAACTAACTTTAGCTAATAACAGCTAAAATTTAGCTAAATTTGTATCAAATAGCTGAATATAGCAGAAAACAACTGTAAAAAGCATAAATAGTACAAATTAGCAGAAAAAAGCACAAATAAATCGGAAAAAGCAGAATAGCAAAAAGGAGCAGAACTATAGCTGTAATAGMAGAAAACAGCTAAAGTTAGCAAAAAAGTAGCTAAAATTAGCACAAAGAATTTAAAAGCATAACCAAAGCAAAAGATATGAAGAGCAGTGAAAATTTATAAAAAAAATTGAAGGGTTTTATAAAGTTGAAACATAGCTTCATGTATTTTCAATGACAAAAAAAAAAACAGCTAAAAAAGTGAAATAGCTGAAAAAGTATAAATAGCTGAAAAAGTATAAATAGCTGAAATACCAAAAGTCACAGCAGGCATGGCATGAAAAAGCTGAATGTTTTGATGTATGAATTACTGAAGTGGCACAAAAACTGTGGAAGGAGAAAGATGCTGAAAAACGTACGAAGAAAAACTGATCTGAATGCTGTGGTCATTAAGTCATCGCACACCTTCGTCCCTCACTGGCAGAGAGGCAGACTGAAAAGTAAGTCTCACACAAACTGTCGCTGTGCAAAAACTGTAACTCGGATTTTAAAAATTCTTGATCCGTGAGTGAATTTAGACCCTGTTGGTCTTTTTTATAAYCCTGCAGTGTTTTATGTTGGTGACACCGCAGGTTAAGATGAGCGCACTTCCTGTTTGGAGCTCAGGAGGGGTGGAGTTAATGAAACCAGGTGATATGAGAGAAAACTGATTTAAAGCTGCTGTATGTAGTTTCTTGGGTACCCAAAAACAGAAAATTTTGAACAGAAACAACCTTGTAGTCCCTCCCCCTGCTCTCAGCTCCCCTTCCTAGGCTCCTCCCCCACAGCAGGGCCCAGAGCCGTGAACGCACGGTTGTAAACAAGAGGTGATCTCACCGTAACACACAGAGCTCAGAGCTAAGCTGCCGTCACGGGTAAGAACAAAACAACTATATATTTT
>NW_013952720.1:488509-497223 GCF_001266775.1 Austrofundulus limnaeus | reverse complement strand
AGATCCTTGGTCTTCATGATGTCCAGATCCTTGGTCTTCATGATGTCCAGATCCTTGGTCTTCATGATGTCCAGATCCTTGGTCTTCATGATGTCCAGATCCTTGGTCTTCATGATGTCCAGATCCTTGGTCTTCATGATGTCCAGATCCTTGGTCTTCATGATGTCCAGATCCTTGGTCTTCATGATGTCCAGATCCTTGGTCTTCATGATGTCCAGATCCTTGGTCTTCATGATGTCCAGCTGCTCAGAGTCCTCGTTCAGTTTGGTTACAAAGTTCAGACTTTCTGCATAAAATATGACCGCTGGAGTTCTCTCAGCAGCAGATAAAAACAGGAGAATTTATCTTCATCACGTGGTGGGAGGGGCTGCTCCTCTTCATCACGTGGTGGGAGGGGCTGCTCCTCTTCATCACGTGGTGGGAGGGGCTGCTCCTCTTCATCACGTGGTGGTGGGAGGGGCTGCTCCTCTTCATCACGTGGTGGGACGGCTGCTCCTCTTCTCCAGGGCGGTCCTCCACAGCCCGCTGAGAGCGACCCGGGCCATCAGCAGCGTGATGCTGAAGTTCCGTCGGTACCACTCTCTGAACAAACAGAACATGAAGATTCAGACCAGAACCAGAGTTTAAAGATGTCTGCTGCTGGTTCTGATGAAGAATGTTTTCATTTTAACCAACTGCAACCAGCTGCAGACAGCTGTGAGCACGTTACAGTTTGTTTGTTTGTTTGTTGTTGTTGTTTACCCACAGGACGGGTCAGAACTTTTAAAGCTGCAGAAGAAAATAAAGCCTCACTTGTTGTAATCAGCGTGTCGGGTTCTGTTTCTGTCCAGGAAGCTTTTGTAGAACTGAGCCATCTCCTCAGTGCTCAGAGCCCGACGTCTTCCTGAGGAGGAGGAGACGACATCATCATCATCATCAACTTTCAGCAGTGCTCCAGCTCTTAGTTTTTACACAAAAACCTTTATTTCTCATTTGTTTTATTTCATTTATAAATATAAATATCCTGCTTCTAAACCCTTCAGTTTGGTCTTTATAAAGTGAAATATAAAACTTTGGTCTGAATTCCTCCTTATTCTAACGTCACCAGCTCCTCTTTCACCACRTTTCTGCTGTGTCTCTCAAAGCAGCTCGTTTTGTTACTGTTCCTTTAAGACGCTTCAAGCCCCGCCCCCCTCCTGCTTCCAGACCGGTCCACTCAGGTTTGAGGGAGGGGGGGTTAGGTTTTCTATACAGAAATGTTTTATTTACGATTTTTATAAAAGATGTCAGAGTCTGACCAGGTGGATAAATGTAAAGAATCTCTGCAGAACCTCAGCTGTTCTGCCTCTTACAGGCTCCAGGAACTAAACGTATTTAACAGGTAAAACAGTCGGTTTTGCAGAATTTAAAGTTTTTATTTTTGTGTTTAAACAACAAAAACTGAAACATTTAAGAGAAAAATAAATCCTGACCTTCTTCATCACGCAGAGTCAAGCCTTTAGCCTTCAGCTGGGAGAGGATGAACGCTTCTTTTTCCTGCAGAAAACATTAAAAACATCTTTATTTAATAATTAATATTAACAGAAAGATACAGATTTATGCTGTCAAACATTTTATATATTTTAAAAACAAACWTTAAGTTGTATTTAATTCACATMATCTCAGTTATTTAGCAGCACATAAATGTTTAAAGTCTGCAGCTGTTGGACTTTGCTGCCCTCTGCTGGTGAGAATCAGATTTCACATAAAAAGTTTAAGTTCTGATGGTTCTGACCCAATCAGAGAAATAAACCACTGATACAAACATGAAGGGATTTCTGATGAAAATTATTTTTATTTTTAGCTGTTAGTGACACAAATCAACTTCTGTGACCTAAAAACAACACAACAACACAACGCCATATCAGAACACAACAGCTGCATGTGTACCTCGCTGAAGCTGAGGTTCTGTCTGGTCCAGAAGTCCTGGTTCCAGTCCTCGGTCTCCTGCCTCAGCGTCCTCAGCTGCCTCTGCAGGTCCGACTCGTTGGGGGKGACTCGGTAGACGACAGGCCGCAGGTTGGACAGCGGGTTGGGGGGTCCGATCCAGTCGTGTGTGGAGCTGGGCTCGGGCCTGAAGCCGGCTCTCTGCGGGTAGAAACAAGCTGTGAGCTCAGTTCAGCCACCGTGAAGAAACTTCAGCTGCTTTCAGCCGAAACAAGCCGAACTCAGTGAACCTGCAGCTCGTTAGTGTGCACGCTGAAACGTGCACGCTGAAACGTGCACGCTGAAATGTGCACGTCACAGGAGTTCAAACTGAGCTGCAGATGGAGCTTATCAGTGCTGAGCAGGCGACACGATGAGAAGAGCTGCGAGGAGAAAGACCCGACCCCGGAGACCAGGACCAGGACCAAGACCAGGACCGGGACCGGGGTACACAGAACCTTCAGAAACAAGCTTGTCTTTAGAGGAACTGCAGCTGAGGTTTGATGAATTTATTTTATTTCTGAAGGTTAGAAGCAGGGACCAGATGTTTGCATAAATATAAAGATTAAAGCTGAGTGTGAWAACAGCTGAAGACTGCCCTGATGTGACCCGCAGTGTTTACGTCTGGGTTCAGAGCAAATACACAATAAATTAAACATCATTTCCAGTCCAACACCACAGGTTTGTGTTAGCAGTGAAAACAAACTGCATGAACAGTTTCTTAATGACTTCAAACATTTCTGATGGTCTGAACACTGAAAAACACCTCTTACTACCAGGTTMAACAATTAACAATAAATCATCTGAAAAAATAATTGTAAATAAAAGTTTAAACTAAATCCAGCTGTAAACTCTCTCCCTGCAGTCGTCGTCAAGTGGTTCTGATCTGATTCATCGGGTTTATTTTGTTCAGACTGAAGCTGACAAACACACAGGAAAACAAACATTTTTATTACAGTTTGTGCAGGTTTTGTCTGTCGCACAGGTTGTTAGTGTGATGATGAGTGATTTATTGTGCAACTCTAATTTAAACATCAYCAAAAACATGAAATATTTGGATTTATTGGACTGAATTCTACATAAAAACAACCTGAAACCAACAAACGTGAAACATTACTGAGGTCATTATTTAAACAATAAATAAGCAACAAAGTAAAGAGTGAAAATGAGTGAAAACTATAAAACAAATCTTTCTGCTAYATTTAGCATTAAGCTAACATGTTACTTTAGCTTATACTGACTTGTGCTAACTTTAAGCTAAAAAAATTACATTTAAGATAGCATATTGCTACCTTTAGCATTGTTAGCCTGCTGTTACTTTAGGTTTTAGCTAACCATTTGATGTATTTAGCTATTTTGTTACCTTTAGCCTGTCACTACTTTTATTTTTACTTTGAAAATGAACTACTTTTAGTATTGACTTTTTTTAAACTTTCAGTTAGCTATTTACTACTTTAAGCTACTTTGAGGTTTTAGTTAACCTTTAGCTACTTTAGRTTTTAACAATTAGGTAATTTACCTGGCCTTTAACAGCTTTTAGCTATCAGCTAGACCTTTGCTGCTTTTAGCCATTTATAGMTAATATTTTTTGGCTAGCCTACGACTACTTTTAGCTTTCTGGTACTTTAGTTTTTAGCTAAACTTTCCATACATTCAGCTACCATTCTGTTAATTTTAAGTCTATTTCTACTTTCAGTTAGCCTTTTGATACTTTAACATTTATTCTAAAAACGTGGCTACTTTACCTGATTTTATTTATTTCACTATTATTATTTTTGCATTTTATCCTTCAGCTACTTTTAGCCTTTGGCTACTTTGTATTTAGCTACAAATTTGCTACGTTAACACAGCATTTTGCAGATTTTAGCTATCTGCTAGATTTTTGCTACTTTTATCTTAAATAAAATAAAACATGAAACAGACCTTTGTGGTTCTGTCCCGTTGAGCGGTTCGGTCAGAGCTGCAGAACCGGGCCGGAAACAGGCGCAGAGCAGTGAAGCTTGAATTCAGACACGGTGAACGTCTCAACAACATTTTTAACTAAATAAACTCTTTACAACCCAAACAGAACAGAACCAAAGCACTGGTTCCGACAACAAACACACGGGTCACCGAGCAGCTCACGACCTGCTCGTCTAACCGGATGTTTGGTCACAGCAGAGCGGAAGTAGGAGTTAGCTCAAAAACCTCACCGGCTGCTGGAGCTTTTTTCTTTTTTTTTTTTACAAAGCAAACCCGGTGTTTCTGTGTTCACAAAACAAACGAATCAACAGATAAATTAAAATAAACATAACAGAATAAAACAAAACAAGTTTTATTCATGAAAGTACACTTTAATTTAAGGTTTTCTTTCCCGCACCGCACGACGCGGATGACTAAATCGAACGCACTGATTGTTGGACAACAAAAAAGTATACATGGGTTTAAAAAAGAACCGTTAATTAAAAATATATAAATTCTTAAGTACATTCCTTAACATTTATACGAATTAATGAATGGCACAAACATTTGCTMCATACGGTTTGTTTTTATCAGCAGGTAAACGTGGGTAAATTAAAGTAAGGGAAGCGGAGCGAGGAAAAAGCACCTCCGTGTGAGTTCCTGTGCGCGAGCAGAAAGTAGCTGAAGGTGTCTGTAGGTGCGTTAATGTTGAGCTTTAATCCAGGGAGGTGCGACCTTTCCAGCAGCAGTTCACATGGCTGTGCGCTGGCTGTGCAGGTAAGACGACAGGTGGAGACGTCTCCGCGTTTCTGCTTTTATTTCCTGAGAATAAAAAGTGTTTTAGGCCAAAAGGTGGGGCGGGAAGAGTCAGGTGATCATCCGGAGAGGAAGCACCAGGGAGGGGGGAGCTGGCTTTGTTTACCACCGTCCAGGTTCCGACGCTCCGGGTTGAACCTCCGTGAAGCCTGCTTTTATTTTATTTATTTTATTTTTAAATTAAAGTGTTTTAAAGACACAGAAGCGGGCGGTTCTGGCGGTGGGAGGGGCGACAGCAGCCCCGCCGCAGTCCCTCTCAGGCGGGTCCGTCACAGTCCGTCTGTCGGTCGGTTGGTGCTGAGGCTGAGCGGAGACCCGTCCTCCTCCGGTCCGGGGGAAACCTCCATGATTTCTGCCCCGGCTGATGGCAACAACCCTCTCCGAAAATGTGCGCCAATGTGTTCGGGGTGCTGAAGAGGTGAGGCCGGGGCTTTACCCGGAGGTGTGGGGCGGGTTCGGGGGGCTCTGAAGCCCCGGCAGCAGCTGGGGGATCTGCGGGGACATGAAGCCGGTCCGGCCTGGATCTGAGGATGAGGATGGAGATCCGTGTTGTCTCCAGAAACAGCTTCTCTGTGTTGCCATGTTGGACCGGATCTTTGCAGAGATTATCCCAAATTAAAAAGCCTGACATGTGCTCATCCTGGATTCTGGAACCGTCCAGAACCGGGTCCTCTTCCATCCAAGAGCTTCAGAGAATACAGATTTATAATCATGAATGATAGTCTGCTCTCAGAATGACGAGCGATCATCTGAAGCTACATTTCTAATCTTTAAAGTGTCTGTGACGTCAGTTCTTCTGATAAATGTGAATGCACTTTTGGAAAGATAACATAGATAACATATTGCAAAAACAATTTCACATCACTGAGATGTACGGTTGTTAAGATGTTTGCATGTGAAGTGATGTCAAAGGGGAATGTCTGCATGTAAACCAGAGTTGACCAAAGTGGGGCCCATGGGCCAAAATCAACCCACCAAGCTTTTTGATTTGGCCCACCAGCAGTTGTCCTGGTTACTAGATTGTAATGTCCAATCTTATGTAGAATGTGGATCAGTCAGCAGCAGCATCTGATCAATATCTGATCCATGATGTCATCATGTAAATGTAACATTTTCTACATATAGGTCAAATTAATCACTGCAATAAAATAACTTTGTGTGTTTTTGTCACTTTTACAGTGGATTGCATCAACTCTGTTACATCCAGAAGGGAAACTTCACCAAAGTGAAACATAAATCTGTGGATCTGTGTTTGATTACTCTGCCTGGCTTTCTCAAGGACCAGGATGTGACACAAAAATCTGAATTATGGAACTGAAAGTGGAAGTAGTCAAACTGAATTTTTAATAAACCAAAATACAGTTTCAAAGAAAATTAATTCAGATACAAAACTTTAAATTTAGTGAAATTTATTTTCAAACCAATGCATTCAATTTCAAATTCTGCACATTCAGATTCAATCTGAGCAATTCAAATTCACTTCCTGCTGGAACAASATTTATCCCATAGAGTCGGGCTGTTGTGGCWGTGTATGGTTCTTCCACCTGCTAATAARGCTCCAGTTTAACAGAATCAATCGTTAAAATGCCAACACTTGTTTGTTTTTGTTGTTTTTCCACAGCCTGTTTGGGAAGCCCTTTGATGGGGGGAAGAGGATGGACCATGGCGCCCCCCAGGAGCAGCAGCAGCATCCGATGGAGCCGCAGCAGCACCATCCCGCCATGCTGCGGCTCTACGAGGTCCAGAAGGAGGTGTCGGCTCTGGGGCCGCAGGTCTGCACCTTCAGTGGCCTGCAGAACGAGCGGGAGTACAAGCGCATGGAGCGGGAGCTGACCCGGCTGCTGCTGGAGGTGGACCAGGTGAACACGGAGGGCAAGGCAGAGCTGCAGGGGGCGCGCAAGAGAGCCGCGCAGGAGGTGGAGGGCCTCCTGCGCTACCTGGAGGAGAACGCCACCCACCCGTCCCGYCTGGCCATCGAGGAGCTGAGCACCGAGGCGCGGCGGCTGGTGGACGAGCACGTGGTGGCGCCGCAGCGGGCCGGCGGCGTGGCGGAGATCAGCGACGAGCTGGTGGACKCCCTGCAGGAGCTGGTCCTGAAGCTCACGCAGATCAAGACCGAGGGCCGGGTGCCGCTGCGCAAGGCCCGGTACCGGGCGCTGACGCGTCTCTGCGCCGTGCAGGACGTCCTGGAGGGACGCACGCAGCAGCAGACCCTGTCCCTGCCGCTGTCGGGGGACACCCACGAGGTGGTGCACCGCATCAACCAGGTGATGGTGAAGGTGAGCATGGCCCGCAGCCAGCTGGTGGCGCTGCTCATGGGGCTGAGTGGCAGGGACAGCTGCGCACACCTGTCCCGCATCCTGATGGAGCTGCAGGTGGAGCTGGACGCCCTGGATGTCTCCGGGAAYGCTGCCATCAGAAACTACCGCAAACAGGTGGTGGAGGAGATCAATGGGCTGCTGAAGCACCTGGACCTGGAGGGAGAGGGAGACGACACGCGCAGGTAGGTCTCACCTGGAAYAGGTTGGTTCTCCTGCATCATCTGATTCAGGTCAGAAGCAGAAGAAGCATCCTGCCACGATACCACTACAATACCACGACAATACCGCCACAATATTGCTACGATACCACCACAATACCACTACGATACCACGACAATACCGCCACGATACTGCTATGATGCCACTACGATACCACCACGATACCACTACGATACCGTTACGATACCGCTACGATACCATTACGATACGACCACGATACTGCTACGATACCATTACGATACCACTACAATACCGTTACGATACCACTACGATACCGTTACGATACCATTACGATACCACCACGATACCGCTACGATACCACTATGATACCGTTACGATACGACCACGATACCGCTACGATACCATTACGATACAACCACGATACCGCTGCGATACCATTACGATACCACCACGATACTGCTACGATAACACTACAATACCACCACGATACCGCTACGATACCACCACGATACCACTACGATACCACCACAATACTGCTACGATTCCACTACAATACCACCACGATACCGCTACGATACCATTACGATACGACCACGATACTGCTACGATACCACCACAATACCACCATGATACCGCTACGATACCATTGCGATACCACTACGATACCACCACCATACAACCACAATACTGCTACGATTCCACTACAATATCACCACGATACCGCTACGATACCATTATGATACCACCACGATACTGCTACGATACCACCACGATACTGCTACGATACCGCTACGATACCATTACAATACCACCACAATACAGTACCACCACGATACCACCACAATACTGCTACGATACCACTACAATACCACCACGATACTGCTACGATACCATTACGATACCACCACGATACTGCTACGATACCACTACGATACTACCACGATACTGCTACGATACCACTACGATACGACCACGATACTGCTACGATACCACTACGATACGACCACGAAACCGCTACGATACTGCTACGATACTGCTACGAAACCACCACAATACCACCATAATACTGCTACGATACGACCACGATACTGCTACGATACCACTACAATACCACCACGATACTGCTACGATACCATTACGATACCACCACGATACTGCTACGATACCACTACGATACTACCACGATACTGCTACGATACCACTACGATACGACCACGAAACCGCTACGATACTGCTACGATACCACCACAATACCACCATAATACTGCTACGATACGACCACGATACTGCTACGATACCACTACAATACCACCACGATACTGCTATGATACCACCACGATACCGCTACGATACCACCACAATACTGCTACGATACCACTACGATACGATCACGATACTGCTACGATACCACTACGATACGACCACGAAACCGCTACGATGCTGCTACTATATCACCACAATACCACCACAATACTGCTACGATACCACTACAATACCACCACGATACTGCTA
>NW_013952720.1:484957-487203 GCF_001266775.1 Austrofundulus limnaeus | reverse complement strand
AAATTATTTTGAAATGGGTTTGAATCAGAACATGTCCAGGACCCTCAGTGACCTGGTCTCTGTCCCCGCAGGTACGATCTGGCGCAGAACAACTCCATCCGTGAGATCGAGGCGGTGCGAGCTCACGTGTCCCACCTGCGGGAGGGCGTCCTGCGGCACTGCGCCGTGGGCGACCTCAGCTTCAGGCCCAAAGCCGAGCTGCAGAGCCTCCTCACACACCTGGACCAGGTGGACACGGCCAAGAACCCGTGCATCCGGGAGGCCCGGCGCCGCGCCGTGGTGGAGGTCCAGGCCATCGTCACCTTCCTGGACCTGCGCGARGCCCTGGTCTGCCGCCAGCCGGGYCCCGAGGAGCACCCGTCCCACCGGGCCGTCTGGATGGTCCTGGGGAGCCTGTCCAATCTCCAGGCCCAGGTTCTGGGCTTCGACGGCAAGCGGGCCGACAAGAGCTACATGATGCTGGAGGAGCTGCTGACCAAACAGCTGCTGGCGCTGGACGCCGTGGACGCCCACGGAGACGAGTCCACCAAGGTGGCCCGGAAGCAGGCGGTGAAGTTCGCCCAGAACATTCTGAACTACCTGGACATGAAGACAGACGAGTGGGAGTACTGATCCAATCGGAGGAGCTCGGCTCGTTCTCATCATCATTCCATCGGCTGTAAATATAAACTCAATCTCCCAGAATCCACTGCTGCAGCCTCTCTTTGTCTGTCCGTGGCTGAAAAACTCACTGCTCCTTTTTGTAAAAACACATCACCTCAGTGCGTCGGTTCTGGTTCTGGATGGTTCTGTTGCGATGTGAATGTGTGTGCTGTAGAGTTTTTTTTTTTTTTTGCGTCTGGTCGTAGAAATGTGCCGCCAGCGCTCAGAACTTCCTCCTGATCGCCGCGGATGGCGGTTGACTCCTCGGTGTGATCGTTGAGCAGCGGCAGGGTCCAGACCCGGGTTCCTGCTGGTTCTGGTCAAACAAAACAGTTCTCCAGTCTTTTTTAAACACATTTAGTTACACAGTACGGAGAACTGTTGGTGCCATCCRGTGGAGACGGAGGCATTTAAAGCCAATAATGTGTCACGTGATGCAGTTTGTACCAGGTACGGCAGGAAGTTTCATCATATAATAAAACACATTTCTGTCACCGATCAGAGACATGAAAAATGTCTGTAATTACATTTATACCAACAGATTTTAATACTTAAGACACTTGTCAGAGTAGAGATGTACGGCAGATCTTTATTTTAATTCTGACGGGTAAGAATGATTGTGACCAGGAGAAACACCGTTACTGAAATTTAAACAAAAGAGAAATGTGATTTAATTATTTAGTAAAACTTCCTGCCATACTTGGTGCCAACTCGAGCCTTTTAACATGATGGCACAAAAATTCTTCATATATTTACAGAAATGAGAGAGTAGAAGACAAACATTAGCCTCTGAGTGTTAACTCCCTAAAAACAAAACAAACAAAAAAACAAAGAAAAGGAAATAAAATCCATTTCATGGTGATAAACTGAAGTTTAAAAAAGGAGCACTTTCCTTTATCGTTGGTCAGATTTGAGTTTACTGAATATAGTGTTTAATTGCTGCTGCTTCTGTAGGTGGATTGTTTAGTTATTTTTTCGGAGTATGAATTGTCTCTTTAGGAAAAGGAGGAAAGACAGATCAGAACTGACAGAAATGTCTGCTGTTGGACAATTCTTAGTCAAAACTAAATATTTGTGCCTTTTGCTTTTCACCGTTTCACCTTTGTTTTTGTTTTTAAAGCCGTTTTTAAGTGCATGAGGAATCCTTTCTGATAAATGTAAACAAGGAAGCTAAAGTACCGAATGTGTTTATAGACAGAGAGCACCTTCACCATCATCATCATCACCATGACATATCTGCACAAGTTAGCAATCCTGACTTTAATGATAAAGATCAGGTCGGATGTCACCAACTGAAAACACACCAGGAACAGCTAAAACAGAACAGTCTAAAGTAGAACAGTGTTAGTGCAGCTAACGAGTGTGGCTAACAGAACAGTGTTGCTAACAGAACAGAGTTGCTAACAGGACAGTGTGGCTAACGTGACAGTGTGGCTAACAGGACAGTGTGGCTAACAGGACAGTGTGGCTAACAGGACAGAGTGGCTAACAGGACAGTGTGGCTAACAGGACAGTGTGGCTAACAGGACAGAGTGGCTAACAGGACAGAGTGGCTAACAGAAGAGTGTTGCTAACAGAACAGAGTTGCTAACAGAACAGTGTGG
>NW_013952720.1:482929-484830 GCF_001266775.1 Austrofundulus limnaeus | reverse complement strand
TAACAGAACAGTGTGGCTAACAGGACAGTGTGGCTAACAGGACAGTGTGGCTAACAGGACAGAGTGGCTAACAGGACAGTGTGGCTAACAGGACAGAGTGGCTAACAGGACAGTGTGGCTAACAGGACAGTGTGGCTAACAGGACAGAGTGGCTAACAGAACAATTGCTAACAGAACAGAGTGGCTAACAGAACAATTGCTAACAGAACAGAGTGGCTAACAGAACAATTGCTAACAGAACAATTGCTAACAGAACAGAGTGGCTAACAGAGCTGCAGTCCTAAATTAGGCTATTATAGCTGTAATCAAACAATAAACCTAAACAAAAACACAGTAAAATTAAAGCTCTGAACTGAGGAGACAATTCTAGATATAAATAAGTTATAAAGAATTTAGAGTTCTTAGTTTTTATTTCATTTTAGCAGATGTGTATAAACATCTGTTGTTCCATTAAAAGTCCAGCTTTTCTGAAAACTCTTAGTTTAGCAACTTTATTTTATTTTTTGCTAACCCTGACTGGGCATTCAGAAGACAACAAACAAGGGTTTTTGTAAACAGGAAAAATGAGAGCACTAAGGAAAGCTTCAACACAGCTAATTATTGATTACAGATGGAGGACAGGTGAGACATGTTTACAGAAAGACTTGGACTGTTTAAGATCTGGTTTTATTTYTGTCCGTCTCGTCTCTGAGTCTCTGTCCTCTGTGCGTCAGGACAAACCACTTCCCTCTGAATCATTGAAGAGTTTCAACCCATCAAACAAATTTAGACCCTGAGGTTTAAAAAAAGACAAGCAGCTTTTAAAATCTTTTCCCCACATGAAGAATTAAACCCAAAGTGTTCTGGTTCTGGTTCTGCTCTGAGGTTTAAACCTGTCGACAAAAAGAAACCAAACYAATGAATCTGAGCTGTAGTTTTGCACGTTTAAATTTATTTGTCTTTTTTATTTAAGGTAAAACWAACAGGAAGTTGTGTTTCAGCATGAGGACAATGAATTGTAGTTTTATTTATTTACATCTTTATAAAAGCTCTTTATTTATTTTTGTTTACACGGCTGATATCTTGAGGCTCAAATTAAAAAAATAAAATAACAAGTTGGTCTCTTGGTTCAGAACTGGATCTTTTGGATCAAACTGGACCTGTKTGGACTCAAAGCGTCTGATGTTTGTTGAGAATCTAAAGCCCCGGCACCGAGGGTCCATCAGACGGGATGTTTGAGACTCRGGTCCTGAGGGGGTTCAGAGGACGYCYAGTTTTTACTGAAACATGAAGGGTTTTTATCTCCAACATGTGGTTAATAAAGACCAGAACCTGGAGATCAGTCCCCAGGTTCTGTTGGGTCCAAGTCTGGTGAAACATGATGTTTGTTCRGATAAATCTGAAGGAGCTGAGAAGGAAGTCAAACTGGTGTCTTTCTGTCTGCGAGGACATGAATGTTGAAAGCATCTTTTCATGTGTCCACCTGGACTTCATGTGTGGATGAGAGGCTGAGACACTGTCAAAAATAAAACTGTCCTGAAACCACTTGTCTTTATTGACTCAACCGTACTTCCTGCCACTGTCAGACTGGAACCAGATCCTGTCCTTGGACCTGCTGAGTGTCAGTCTGAGCTGCAGGGGGCAGTCTGTCCTCACTCCTGGACCAGGCGTCCCCCTCGAGCTGACTTTAGTACAAGGAAGCTGTTGTGTCCTTCYTGTGGGCTCAACAGAACCATCAGAGGGACACGTTCTTATTGGACCGGTCAGGTTCCCCTTGGACCGTCAACCCGGTCAGTCTGAAGTGAGACAACTGAGGACAATAAATCTAAACCATATTATTTATTATACAAACTAAAAAATACAAGAATAAAACCACCAGGAGACAGATGTCCCTCCTGTCCTCTACAACCTCTAGGACAGTG
>NW_013952720.1:479047-482089 GCF_001266775.1 Austrofundulus limnaeus | reverse complement strand
CAGTCCCTGTCCATCAGTCCCTGTCCATCAGTCCCTGTCCATCAGTCCCTGTCCATCAGAGTCCCTGTCCATCAGTCCCTGTCCTTCAGAGTCCCTGTCCATCATTGTCGCTGTCCATCATTGTCCCTGTCCATCAGAGTCCCTGTCCATCAGAGTCCTGTCCATCAGCGTCCTATTCATCAGAGTCCCTGTCCATCAGTCCCTGTCCATCAGAGTCCCTGTCCATCAGTCCCTGTCCATCAGAGTCCTGTCCATCAGCGTCCTATTCATCAGAGTCCCTGTCCATCAGTCCCTGTCCATCAGAGTCCCTGTCCATCAGTCCCTGTCCATCAGAGTCCTGTCCATCAGCGTCCTGTCCATCAGTCCCTGTCCATCAGTGTCCCTGTCCATCAGTCCCTGTCCAGAGTCCTGTCCATCAGAGTCCCTGTCCATCAGTCCCTGTCCATCAGAGTCCCTGTCCATCAGTGTCCCTGTCCATCAGAGTCCCTATCCATCAGAGTCCCTGTCCATCAGTGTCCCTGTCCATCAGTCCCTGTCCAGAGTCCTGTCCATCAGAGTCCCTGTCCATCAGTCCCTGTCCATCAGTCCCTGTCCACCTGTCCATCAGTCCCTGTCCATCAGAGTCCCTGTCCATCAGTGTCCCTGTCCATCAGTCCCTGTCCAGAGTCCTGTCCATCAGAGTCCCTGTCCATCAGTCCCTGTCCATCAGAGTCCTGATCATCAGTCCCTGTCCAACAGAGTCCCTGTCCATCAGAGTCCTGTCCATCAGTCCCTGTCCATCAGTCCCTGTCCATCAGAGTCCCTGTCCATCAGTGTCCCTGTCCATCAGTGTCCCTGTCCATCAGAGTCCCTGTCCATCAGAGTCCCTGTCCATCAGTCCCTGTCCATCAGAGTCCTGTCCATCAGAGTCCCTGTCCATCAGTCCCTGTCCAGAGTCCTGTCCATCAGAGTCCCTGTCCATCAGTCCCTGTCCAGAGTCCTGTCCATCAGAGTCCTGTCCATCAGTGAAACCAGTCTTACATCATGATGGAGTGAAAGGATCATAAAAGAAGCTCCGCCTCCAGAAGCCACACCCCACAACCTTAAACCTAAAACACCAAAAGTTGTAAAACTCAGAGAACCTGAAGCAACAAAAGAACAGCTAAAAACTAACCAASAGAAGCTGAACAGTAGCTAAAAGCTCGCTAAAGTTTCAAATTAAGCTTCTGATCCCAGACACCCTAAAGGATCCAGAGCTGATGGGTGGACCTGGTTCTCCTTTCATCTCCTGACCCCCCACCCSTCCGGCTGAGGTCCAAACGGGGCCACAGAACCATCGTCTGTTTAATGAGCTTGGTTCCCAGGGACAGAATAACTGGACTGTAAATATCAGCCGAAAGTTCAAAAACAGCCGAAATCTTTTGTTGGAAAAACCAGATTTAATGAATCAATACTTTTATTGGGTTTATTAAAAACCAATTAAAATTTAACTTTAATGTTGAAAAACAAACATGAAGAAACTGAATCAGACCAACAGTAACTCAGATCAAACCCAACGAATCATTGACTTTAAACAAAGAGCTCCGGGACCAGGACTTGAACCCTGGACCTTCTTGCTGTGAGTCAGCAGTRTGAACCGCTGATCCACCGTGTTTCATGTTTTAAACATTCATTTAAATCAATAACAGGTAAAAGKTCCTGAACGATTGGAAACAAACGGTGAAAACTGAACCGGTTCTGATCAATATTTGATGAGTCATCAGATCCGAGAGGCACCATGGAAACTTGGGTTCCTTCAAACCGGGACACGGACCAGGTGGTACGATCCGAACCGCCTCTGCAGACGCAGCAAAAACACGTCTGGTTTGTTTTCATCAGGAATGACTGAAGCTAAAAGAGCTAAAGTTTAGCTGCCTGCGGCTCATATCAGCTGCTTCAGTTTCCTGACAGTAAAATGTTTTTTAGATTTAAAGGTCCAGATCTCAGAAGAATCCCTTAAAGATGTTTGGGTCTATGGACCCTTGGTTTGTGGTTTGTGGGGTCTCACAAACTGGGATCTGGTCTCAAAAACTGGAATCTGGTCTCAAAAACTAGACTCTGGTCGTCTCTGGTTTCAGAAACTGGACTCTGGTTGTCTCTGGTCTCAGAAATTGGACTCTGGTTGTAACTGGTCTCGGAAACTGGACTCTGGTTGTCTCTGGTCTTGGAAACTGGACTCTGGTTGTCTCTGGTCTCAGAAACTGGACTCTGGTTGTCTCTGGTCTCAGAAACTGGACTCTGGTTGTCTCTGGTCTCAGAAAATGGACTCTGGTTGTCTCTGGTCTCAGAAACTGGACTCTGGTTGTAACTGGTCTCAGAAATTGGACTGGTTGTAACTGGTCTCAATTGGACTCTGGTTGTCTCTGGACTTGGAAACTGGACTCTGGTTGTCTCTGGTCTTGGAAACTGGACTCTGGTTGTCTCTGGTCTCAGAAATTGGACTCTGGTTGTCTCTGGTCTCAGAAACTGGACTCTGGTTGTAACTGGTCTCAGAAATTGGACTGGTTGTAACTGGTCTCAATTGGACTCTGGTTGTCTCTGGACTTGGAAACTGGACTCTGGTTGTCTCTGGTCTTGGAAACTGGACTCTGGTTGTCTTTGGTCTCGGAAACTGGACTCTGGTTGTAACTGGTCTCGGAGACTGGACTCTGGTTGTAACTGGTCTCAGAGACTGGACTCTGGTTGTCTCTGGTCTCAGAGGCTGGTCTCTGGTTGCCTCTGGTCTCGGAAACTGGTCTCTGGTTGCCTCTGGTCTTGGAAACTGGACTATGGTTGTAAGTGGTCTCGGAAATTGGACTCTGGTTGTAACTGGTCTCAGAAATTGGACTCTGGTTGTAACTGGTCTCGGAAACTGGACTCTGGTTGTAACTGGTCTCTGAAACTGGACTCTGGTTGTCTCTAGTTGTCTCTGGATGTCTCTGGTCTCAGAAACTGGACTCTGGATGTCTCTGGTCTCAGAAACTGGACTCTGGATGTCTCTGGTCTCAGAAACTGGACTCTGGATGTCTCTGGACTCTGCAGGTC
>NW_013952720.1:477403-478995 GCF_001266775.1 Austrofundulus limnaeus | reverse complement strand
CTCAGAAACTGGACTCTGGATGTCTCTGGTCTCAGAAACTGGACTCTGGATGTCTCTGGTCTCAGAAACTGGACTCTGGATGTCTCTGGTCTCAGAAACTGGACTCTGCATGTCTCTGGTCTCAGAAACTGGACTCTGGATGTCTCTGGTCTCAGAAACTGGACTCTGGTTGTAACTGGTCTCTGAAACTGGACTCTGGTTGTCTCTAGTTGTCTCTGGATGTCTCTGGTCTCAGAAACTGGACTCTGCATGTCTCTGGTCTCAGAAACTGGACTCTGGATGTCTCTGGTCTCGGAAACTGGACTCTGGTTGTAACTGGTCTCTGAAACTGGACTCTGGTTGTCTCTAGTTGTCTCTGGGTGTCTCTGGTCTCAGAAACTGGACTCTGGATGTCTCTGGTCTCAGAAACTGGACTCTGGATGTCACTGGTCTCAGAAACTGGACTCTGGATGTCTCTGGACTCTGCAGGTTCTGGTGTTTTCAGCGACAGACTGAAACTCGTTAACAGATTAACAGTTCAGCCTCTAATCTGATCACTGCTAATTTTCCCGCCTCCCTCCGGTTCCGTTTGGTCTCAGAGGGATTACTGGGTCAGGAGGACCTGAGCCAGGTCAAAACCAGAATCTACAGATCATTTTATCTATTTTCTCTGAGTTTCAATCAAACATTTAAAACTATTTAAAATAAAACCTTGAATTGAGTCAGAGCATCAAATAAATTCAGTTTAGTCTTTATTTTTTAAGACTCGTTGGTCCTTCTTGACCGAGCAGACCCGAGGCCGGACCTGGGATCCGGTCACGTGCCGTTTCGAGCTGTTCTGAAGCCGTGAGGTTTCAGGCTCTGATGTTTGTTGGGTCCAAAAACAAAACAAGCTGATTAAGCAGCTYAGAGCTGCTATTCCTGGCCTCAGCAGGCGGATTAGACCTCTGGTCCTGGTCTGAGCCAAGCCCAACCACCATCCTCCGCYAGTCCCGAATCGTTCCCCCAAGGTTCCTGAACCGTTCCCCCAACAATCAGAGGACTGAGGGCGGCCATYTCAGGGGCGGAGCTAGACTGTTTTCAAAGGGGGACTGAAGTGTTTTAAGGGGGGCACATACGAATAAACAAACACACTTTGAATTTGAAAATTCAAGATGGCCRCCATAGCTAATTCTAAACAGCTTCAATTTATTAATTTTAAGAAATACTGATCTGAAATTTTGTGATCATAGCTATGAGTGATCGACAACATGCTGAATGCTAGTCCCAACTTATTATTCAGCCATTTTTTAAACTTACAAAGCTGACGATTCATGTAGAAGTAGCCAAAAACAATTTTARCTCATTTTAAATGCTAATCAAAAATTCAAGGTGGCCGCCACAGCTAACTTTAAAAGRTTAAAATACAGCAATTAAGAATTATTGTGATGAAATGTGTTCTGGAGTAGCTAATGTTCACATGCCGAATGTCATTAAGCTAACAAACAATGCTAACGCTAATTTAACAAGCGGCTACAGTTCAGCTGAAACGGCTAAAAATTTATTCAGCAGACTATCAGAAAACGCTCTTTAACAATACAAAAACTGAACTATCTCCCCGTGTCAATCATTTC
>NW_013952720.1:457168-476938 GCF_001266775.1 Austrofundulus limnaeus | reverse complement strand
GGGAGAGGGAGGTCTGGGCCTCCCTTCTGAAGCTGCTGCCCCCGCGACCCGACCCCGGATAGGCGGAAGAAAATGGATGGATGGATGGACAAAAACAACAAAGTAAAAATCCCAGAAACGAGGGCAGTAAAGTTATTTTTCATGAAATAAAAATATTTAATAATTTTTACAAACTGCAGATTTTGCTGTGCTTGATGCAAGCAGCAGACTGGTACCGGTCCACAGAACCTGGGTTCTGTTCAGAAGAACCCGTTCCACCTTCAGGTTCTGGGYTTGGTAGCGAAGGTCAGGTAACCTGTGTGACCCGGCATCTCTCTGGGAGGCGTGGTCGTCTTCAGGCTGATGGAGGCGTGGCTTGAAACGGTAGTGGGAGGGGCCTCTTCCGTGGCGCCGGGCTCAGCGGGAGCGGCCGGGTCCGGGCCGAAGTCCGGCAGAGGCAGGGAGACGGTTCTGACATCGTGGACCCTCAGCAGAACCTCCAGGGAGCTGACCTCCTGGAAGCCGTGGTCCACCAGCGCCTCGCACGTCCTCTGGACCTGCTCGATGCACGGCGAGAAGGAGCAGAGCCGACCTCCTGCAGGAGACCCACACAGACCAGAACCACATGAGACCGCTGGGGGTCCGAGGAGACCATCAGARCTAATGTTGGACCCTCAGAGTCCTRATGATGACTCTCAGCYACTACTGARTTTTATCAAACATCTAGAAAAAGATCAAACCTGATTCAAGATGGCCGCCACCTCCAACATCAGCTAATACCCAGTTTATCACCGAGCTAAAGATGTGGTTGTAGCTGAGAGCTAGCTGTAACAGATGTTATGAGGAGATWTTCATTCCTTCGGCTGTTTCCTGGTAGTTTTAGCTGCTCTCTCTGCCTTTTTATTGGTTTTTATTTCAGCTTACAGAATAAAAGTTCAATCAGCTGATTTAAACTGTCATAAAAAATAATAAAGTTTGTGTTTAGTGGACCTGGAGGTGAACAAAGTTCTAAAGCTGGACTCGTAAACCGGATCAGAACCGTGGTTTAGATCACGTTGTTCGCCTCTGAACTTTGACCCCAGGTTCTGAAGCTCCGCCTCCAGAACCACACTTTGATCTGTATCAGGTTCTGAACGTGACGGACTGAACTTCCCACGAGGCCGACAGAGGAACGGTTCTCCTCTGAGGAGGTCTTTGTGTCCCGCTGACCCATCGGACTGCAGCCCGTTCCCGGCTCTGAAACAAGCAGAACTTTATGGTCTCCTGGTAACCGGGTCGAACAGCCGGGCCGCTGTGGGGTTGATCATTACACAACATRGTTATTAAAACCATTAAACCAGGAGCGACACAGGTCCTCTGGTGTTGGTCAGCTTATACAACCGTTTATACAAACAGAACTCAAAGGTTCTGCTGAGAGCCGGGCCAGAACTTCAGGAAAATTACAACTCAGAGGAAAACAGAGACATGTTTCTGCTTCTCAGCTCAGGAAAGAAAAAACTCAAAGCAACTTTTCTTCCAGCCTGAGAGGCTCAGATGGACTTAAACTAAAACTAAGTTTACAGAACAAAYGCTGAGTCATCATTTTTCTCTGTACACCTTTTAAAAATCAAAACTTCTGCTTCTATTTTAATCAGAAATCAAAATGTTTGGTTTGATCAGGAATAGTTTTTGTAACATTTAACTCAGAAATGCTGGGAGGAGTTCCAGCTGCTGCTTCAGACTTGTCCTTTTATGGTCCTTTAGCTTCTGCTTTTCTAATTTTACTGTTTATTTACAGTCAAACGCTGCATTTTCAGGGTTTAATTTGTAAATCGTTCCATCTTTTGTGATTTGGTGGAAGAGTTTTTAGTTTGTGACAAACAGGAGAGTCTGAGGCGTCAGAATAAATGAATGTTTTCATGTGAGCCACGATCAGCAGCTCTCTGCTCGCAGCTAAAACCCAGTTTGGTCATGAGGCAGCCTGCCATTTATCTGTGTGTGTGTGTGTGTGTGTGTGTGTGTGTGTGTGTGTGTGTGTGTGTGTGTGTGTGCGTTTCTACTACAGAGTGAGGATCATTTGCTCCATAGTTACTATCAAGGTGAGGTCTTTGATGTAAAGTGAGGACCTCTTCCTCACTTTGCAGCTCTGCTGTGCTTTACTAGTTAGGTTTAGAGGTATGGAGTGAATAAAGTTCTGGTTCAGGTTAGAGTTAACTATAGACCAGTAATGGTTAATTTTACTAATTAGGTCAGGTTTAGGGTTAGCGGTAGGTTAGGGTCAAGGTACCTGTGAGGTTAGTTTARGGGTAAATGGTCAGGGTTAGGATGTAAAATTACCAAAAAATGAATGGAAGTCAATCCATGGTCCCCACGGGGATACAAAAACAAACCTGTGTGTGTGGGCCTGTGTATATGAATGCCAGCAGCTTATAAAAGGGAAATGAAACTGTGGCTCCATAAAAGGGAGTTGGTGGTGGTGAGGAGGGAGGCGGGTTGAATTCTTCAGTAAACTGGGTCAGAGTCCAGAACCAAACTGGTTTTATGTCCTTTAAGACAGGGGTTCTCAAACCTTTTGCGTCTGRGGACCCCTTATAATGGCGAAAAAAATTCCAGGGACCCCCACATAAACCCCATGCTTTAGAAGATTATTTATTGTCATTTCAACCCCTAAATGTTGTGGGAATGTACAGTATATATATTTTTTTTTTAATTAGTTTATTATGTTTTTTATTAGTTCATTGTTTCCCATGCATTTAAAAAAATAAAAACCAAATTAACAATTGAGTGAAATTTTTTTGAGGACCCCCAAGATGCCTATCGCAGACCCCTGGGGGTCCTGGGACCCCAGTTTGAGAACCCCTGCTTTAAGAAACTCAAAACTATTAGTGTTTGTTGGTAAATGGACTGAACTTAYAGAGCCCAAAGTGCTTTWCACTAACAGACATTCACCCATTCACACTCACATTCACACACTGAYGGTGGTAAGCTACATTGTAGCCACAGCTGGCCTGGGGCACACTGACAGAGGTGATCATTGTTATGATCATTCAGCCAACCAACATCCATCCATCCAACATTCATCCATCCATAATGAATGTTTACCAGCTGTTAGTTAGTTGTTTCTTCAGTGGACCATTCCTTTTTTAAAAACRTTTAGACGTTGAACAACAGTCGATGAGTTTCAGCTCGGAGCGTTTCAGTGAACACTGGGCCTGTTCAGACACGCTGCAGGTCCTGGTTACCTCGGAGACCCTGACACACTTTCTGATCCGTTGGTTTTGTTCTGCTGTAACTGTAAACTGACATGAATGGGGTGGGYGGTGGTTCTGGAGCAGAGAGACCAAACCAGGGAGTGGAGGGTGGATCTAAAACCTGATCGGTCACTTTCCCACAGAGGCATGAGGAGTCACAGAAACACCCCCATCAGGTGGGCGGGATGGTCTGTGGTAACATGTTCAGCAACATGCCACTGCACACTTCCTGTGGTTCTCATGCTCCTCATGTTTAAACCGTTTACAGACACGTGTGTCTGGTCACCAGTGGAAGTGATGTCAGCAGGTCCACCTGGAGGTCAAGGATGGACTATCTGAACCAGACAAGTCAACAAAACACAACCCCTCCTGCCCCTCACCCACCGTGCCTCTTCAGAGCAGCCTTGGCGTGCCCCACCGCCTCCCAGGGGCTGGGGATGTCCAGGAAGACGGCGTCGGCCACCCCACTCACTCCGAAGCCGTCCTTGCACACGTCCTGGTTCCTGACGGTGACCAGGTGATCCACCCGGTGCTCCTGGAACTCCTCGGCCACCTTCTGGGCCCGCTGCTCGTGAAACTCCACCGTGTGCAGGTGACCCGACGGGGCGATGGTGCGCAGGATGGCGTGGGACAGGGAGCCGCTGCCGGTACCTGGACACAGGACAGGAGGACAGTCTGAGGACAAATACCAGCTTCTGATCAAACTAAACTCAGATTTTATTATCTTCTGTGAAACAACGGTGGCAGGACTACAAATTATATACGTCCAGATTACAGATTATATACGTCCAGATCACAGATTATATACATCCAGATTACAGATTATATACGTCCAGATCACAGATTATATACGTCCAGATCACAGATTATATACGTCCAGATCACAGATTATATACGTCCAGATCACAGATTATATACATCCAGATTACAGATTATATACGTCCAGATTACAGATTATATACGGCAGACACATCCAGCTGATTGTCTCAGAGGACACAGCTGTCTCATGTGATTTACAGACGAGGGTGGGCGATGGAGTCAGAACCAGTACATCCCATCCTCCACCCAGACTCTTCCTCCTCCTCCTCTTCCTCCTGACATGATGTCATCATCGGCGCCTTTTGTTTGGGCCGCCACAAAGAGGGCAGTGTTTATCCCACAGCTGAACTTTGACAGAACCCTCAGAGTTGGACCGGATGACGAGTGGCTGCTAACGAGCAGCAGCGTGAAGAAGGTTTCAGAACGCAGCTGTTAAATATCTCATCACTGAGTTTTTATCTCTAATGAAGAACTTCATGGTTTCCTGAATTAAAGATGGACTWAAACTCCTGAGTAACTAAACCACTGTAGATTATTATAGATTAAAACCATTTAAAACTACAGCACAATTTATCTCAAACAAGTACAAAAATAAAACAATAAAACTGAACTGACTGTGTGTCAAACAAAACAAAAATCACTGCTGCAGTAAATTCTTCCTAAACTGTGTGTCTGCACTGCCCCAACACTACTACAACCTGACTAAATATAGTTTTAATCATTTTCTTAAGCTGATCGATGCATCTGCTTCTTTTGTTATCATCTAAACCACGTGTCAAACTCAAGACCCACRGGCCAACTGAGGCCCACGGGCGACTCCCRTCTGGCCCAACAAGCCCAACAGCTGCTTTAAAGCCAGCATGGAGCATAAACTACATCTCCCACRATGCATGCTGATTATACATGGGAACTCATGCTGCGTTTCAGTTGTCCTCAGAGGTCGTAGCTTCGAGCCTCAGTTCTGTTTTTCAACTGGAACGCCCCCTGAAGTCGTAGTTTCGAGTCGAGAGGTCGGCACATCCAAACCATACCCGAGCAGCCCGAGCATGCATTACATCATCATTTCAACATGGCTGCTGCGTGCATGAAACTGTCAGCGGTCGCGCTATCATTAGCATGTTTCTCTAAGCTAACGGCTAACGTTGAGCTGTAATCAAACGTACACAAGCACCATCCCCATTATTTAACGGACAGAAAGTAAGAAGAGAGGAGGCAGAATAAAAATAAGTGTAATTAATTTGTTTATTTTCCCTTTTTATATTTGTTTAACGTATGTAGCACACTAGCATGCTTGTCCGAGCTAACCRCTAACGTTGCTAATCTTGCATGTAAACAAACGYGKCTTTGTTCTGTGTTRTTTATTTTACATTAYGTCAGACGTGCTYGTAGTGCTTTAYAGTGATAGTTAAAATATATGTTTTAACACYGTTTGTASACTCAAAATACCTCGTAGAGCACTATTATTGTACGTTTTATTGTTGCAGAGCAAAATAATAGAAACGCTTTTTYCGATGTTTGAAACTGGAACGCTGTCAGCTCAGAACTGACGKCAGTCCGGCTTCAGGATTTCGAGGTCCGATCCAACTGGAACGCAGCATTAGTGTCTGAAAGTGGGAGAGTGCAGAGTTCAAACGGCAGCTCCTCACCACAACTCAGTCAGTAAAACTTTTACTTTATTTCACATTTATTCAGTGGTACTCAGTGCTTTCAGTGTTTATAAGAGTTAAAACTCTGTTTAGTCAAAGTTAAACATGAAACATTAAAGTTAACTACAACTGGCCCTTTGAGGGCCACCGTAACGCTCATGTGGCCCTCAGTGAAAATGAGTTTGACCCCCCYGATCTAAACGGTTCCACAAAATAAAATAAACACTCTTTACTTTAGTCAAAGGGTAGTTTTTAAAGATATATTGTCCTCTTAGATTAGACTCATCTCTGTTCATCAGATCTTCTGAATGAAACCAGGAAGGAAACTATTCTTTGCCTTTGTAGTTTTTGAACAGTTCTAAACGTCACACACTTGGACTTAATAAAGTTTTATGTTGTCTGTAGACAACAGTGTTTGAGTTTACATGATGACTGCAGTGTTTTATAAACATTTCCTCAGACCTCCACACAGAAGGTGAGGAGAACACTTCACATTACACAAACCTTTTTGTTCCAGAGTTTTATTCAAATTCAGTCATAATCTGTTGTCATTAAACYCTATTTTTAATTTATTTAATTTCATTTTCAAGTCAAAATAAATCCACTTGTTTTGAAACAATAAAAACTGTGGACAGATCAGTCTGAGAGGCTGCAGAAACATCTGCTGGAGTTTTATTTCGAAAGCGGGTCAGATCCGGCTCACTTCAGGATCTTGTTGCAGAATAATGAACAGGAAGGAGGAGAATCCGCCCACCAGAACCAGAACTTCCTGCTCCAACAGGAAGACCCGACATGTGCGCTCAGACCCTACAGATCTATAAAAACTGAAGCAGAAGCTCAGCTTTAAGCTCCGCCCCCCTGATGGGACGGTCTCAGGTCATTCTCAGGTGTTGATGCAGRTAGATGTGACCTCACTGTTTCTGGTTTTATTCAGCATCAGAACAAGAAAAGAAAGAATTATTTAAAGAAAAGAGTTGGAGTGGTTTGGTGAAGCAGGAACATGTGAGCAGCAGCTGCTTGGAAACAGTCGACAGTAAAAAATAAAGGAGGAAGCTGAAAAAGTGACGAATGGTTTCCTTCAGWACCAGGAGAGAATCGGAGCGGTTCTGGTTCAGCAGATGGACTCTGACTCACAGCTGAGTCTGAGCTGAAGGAACAGAACCAAATGAGACACAAATCCCTTCTTTCTACCAGGAGATCCTCTGAGAACAAAGAACCTGCTGGTTCTGAGTCGTTTGGGTCGATCCGGCTGAGCTCAAAGCTCTGTTCAGGTGGTTCAGACGAGACCACCAGAACTGGACTCCTGCTGGGTTTATTTCTGGTCCCAAGGTTGTTGTTCGGACCGGAGCGGCGGCCCTGAACTGGACGTTTGTCGGCTGCGTGTGAATTTTACCTCCTCGGAGTGAAGCTGAGGCACGCGTCACCGAGGCCTGCGTTAGAACCGGGTCGGCACGACGCCGCCTCTCCTGCTGATGGTTAYCAACACGAGACAAATGAGACGCTGATCCGTCCCTCAGTGACACCAGAGTGTTGTTCTCCCACATACATGTTAGATAAAGCTTTTAATAATAAATAAACTTCACATTTTACCCACCAACAACTGTTCCAGATGGTTTTATTTTACCTCTCCTGCAGGTCGATGGATGTTTGTTTTATATACAAATAAAATGAGAAAGACTGAGGAAACAGATGATCAGGTGATTGAATGTTTACCTTGTTTACCTGCTTCAACACATCTGATTCACAGAGTAACAAGTTTCTGCAGAACCCGAAGAGGAAATTTAATCACTCATTCATTCAAATCAGGTGTTGGAGCAGAGAAACCTTWAAACCAGGGTTATTCAACTGGTGACCCGAGTGACCAAAGTTCGGCCCGTCAATTGGTTCATTCATGTTTTAAGCCCAAASCCCTGGTTTCTATTTAGTTAAACATAGACATGTTTGGTGTCTGCAGGAAACATCAGAACCTTGGCTACAAGATGGTAAAAACCATCTATAAATACCCAAAACAATTAAAACTACAAGGAGTTGAAGATAAAACTATGAAAGTGAAAATAAAATTGGTTTAAATATTTGGCAAGTCAGAGACGTCAAAGTATTATTTGTCTTAAATAGGCATGTCCGATAATATCGACCTGCATATATTATCAGTCTGATATGAACATAAAAATGTAAAATCTCTACGTATCGGTATCAGTTTTTATTCCGATAATAAAAGCCTGATAAATTAACAGCTGGATTTGACCAAAATGTGTTAATAAATGCTCGTAGTTCAGAGACGTTCACCAGGAGAGCATGATCCAAACTACTGTTTGAGACAAAATGTTATAAATTAATATAACACGTTTTCCCTAACTTCAGTTAAATGGTTTTTATTTTGTACAGACAATGTTTATCTAAGGAATGCATCCAGTCAGGTATCAAAAAGCACATAATGTTCCTGACAGGAGATATGTGATGTCACCTTAACATCATATTAGTTAATATTGGAATAGGAAATTAAGTGTTGAACAATATCAGCATATTGAATATCGACAAAAAAGTCAAAATTGAGCACCTCTGGTCTTAAATGAGGCCTAAAATGTCCTTTTTGTTTTTGTTGTTTAATTATCACTACTTTTATAGGGTTCTGTATGTTGTATTCATAATTAAATGAAGCTAAATAAACTATTTCAAAGGTAACAGATCTTTGTAATACTTGGTTTATTTACATCATAACTAAGTGCTGGGTGTTCGGCCCCTCAGCTGTTGACCTGCAGTAACTGTGGCTCTGTTGTGAACCCTGCAGGACAGCAGTCCTGGAGGACCAGGACAGGACACTCCTGCTCTCCAGAGACAGCCTGGGTGGAGGTTACAGTAATGACACCTTTTAAGRTTTTCAGAGCGTAATCGGCCATTTTAGCCACAATAACAGGCTTTAGCTGCAGATTTGGGTCACTGATAAAAGCAGCTGACTCCTGCAGGTTTTCCTTCCTCCAGCAGAACCACAGGTGGAACTTTAAGGTGTGGTTTTATGGATGTGTTGCTGCAGCCACCKGAGACCAGCAGCTGAGATTACATCACTTTTATTCAGCCTTTTTCACCTTTGGTTACTATAAAGCCTTCAGGATAACATGAGTCTCACAGCGTCAGTAACATTAGCCATGTTGAAGCAACACYTGTCGTCTCACCACAGCACTGAAACAACCCTTTAAGAGTTTTTAATGATCTTCTTTTAACAGCTGATTCTGGAAGCTCTGCGGTTTTAGTGCTTTTAGATCTTTCTGCTGCCTTTGGTACCGTTGATCGTAACATTTTGCTGTCACGATTAGAGCAGCTGGTTGGTATCAGAGGCACAGTTTGATCCTGGTTTACAGCCTACTTGACAAACAGGAGTTTTTCTGTGCATCTAGGTGAATGCACCTCTTCTACAGCTCCTCTGACTTGCAGGGTCCCGCAAGGCTCTATTCTAAGCCCTCTGCTTTTCAATCTTTATATGTTGCCTCTGAGATTTATTTTTAATAAATATAAGATTCCTTTCCACTGTTCTGCTGATGACATTCAGGTATATCTGCCTATTAATTCGATTAATTCACTCCAGTCACTCCTGAGCTGTCTGAATGACATAAACATCTGGTTGAAATTAAATTTCCTGAATCTAAATGAAAGTAAGACAGAAGTCCTCAGCTTTGGTAAAGACATTTCTCCTGACAATCTTGGTCCTGTGGCTTCATACAGCTGCTCTGCTGTTAAAAAGTTGGGTTTCATTTTTGATAATGTGTTTAAATTGGACAGGCAGATAAACTCAGTGGTTTAATYGAGTTTTTTCCAGTTAAGACTTATTGCTAAGRTGAAGCCATACCTCCCAAACAAAGACCTTGAGAAAGTGATTCATGCTGTCATTACATCTGGTTTGGATTATTGTAATTCTTTGTTTGTTGGTTTAGACAAATCTTCTCTGCATCAGTTACAAGTTGTCCAGAACGCAGCAGCTCGTCTTTTAACAGGAACTAAAAAACATGAACACATATCCCTGGTTCTGGCTTCTCTCCATTGGCTTCCTGTTCAGTTTAGGATCARTTTTAAGACTTTATTTCTTACTTTTAAAGCTTTAAAAGGTCTGGCCCCATCCTACCTGTGTGAGTTCATTAACATCCACACTTCAGTTAGAGCACTTCAGTCCAAACAGTTTATAGATGGTCCTGGATCCAGATTAAAGTTTAGAGGTGATCAGGTCTTTGCAGTTTCTGACCCAAAACGCTGGAATGATTCACCTCTTAGCATACAGACTGCTGATACTGTTGAGACTTTTAAATCTCTAATTAAAACTCACTTTTATTCCCTGGCCTTTCATTCTGGTAGAGTTTGAGATTCTTTTAAAGATAATGTTTTTAATGTTCTTTTTTTCTATTTTAAATTGATCTTTTTGTTTACATTTCTGTGTTGTTCTGTTGTTTTAGTCATTTGGCTGAATTGTGAAGCAGTTTGGTGAATTTTTGTTGTTTTTATGTGCTGTATAAATACATTGACATTGTCTCTCACCTGACTCGCAGACCACCGAGCCGGGCTTCAGCTCCAGCATCATGGTGATGATGGAGATGTCCGTGGTGTAGAGAATCTGGGTGCGGTGAGGCAGCGCCGCTGTCCAAAGTTCTGGTGTGGGGTGCAGCACCAGCACCCACCCGCCTTTGCTGCAGGTAACCTTTGACCCGTACCGCCGGCCAATGAAGTCCGAGGAGTGCCAGATGGCTCCGTAGCGGGTCTGCGTCTGAGCGCCGTGCTGCACTTTGACGGGCATCAACGAGTTGTGGCCCAGGTAAACGATGACAACGTCTCCGTCTCGGATTACATCGGAATATTCTACAAAATTCATGGCAGGCCCGTCGCTCTGCAGGGACAAAACCAGGTGTTCACCTCTGCTAGTAATAAATATATTTTAAAATGTTTCTCACAACCAACAGAACAGTTCAGACAACTAGAATAACAACAATAGTAACTAGAGAAATAACATTTCCTGAGAAAACGCTAGTGTGAATGCTTCATGCTGAAAACATCAGATGAAAGCTGCTGAAATTGAGCTGAAAATATTTGATATGAAAACTGTTTATACTCCGTATTAACACTTTAATTTGAAAAGCTGAAAGCAAAAATGCCAAACTTTGCAGAAAAACAGTAAAAAGGAGCACAAATCTAGTTGAAAACAGAAAACAGCTAAAWGCTAAAATAACTGAAAACATCTGTAAGAAGCATAAATAACACTAGGTAGCAGAAAAAAGCATAAAAAGTAGAAAAAAGCAGAAGAATAGCAGAAAGCAGCAGATCTATAGCTAAAGTAGCATAGAATAGCTAAAATTAGCATGAAATGGGCTAAAGATAGCAGGCACAAGTTTAAATTAGCACCCAGCACAAGAAAATGTTGTAAAATTTAGTAAAAACTAGCACAAAAAAATGCWTATAAGTCCAAAAATATTTGTCGTAAAATGGCTAAAACAGCTGAAATGTTCAGTAAAACAGCTAAAAGGTAGCAGAATTTTTTTTTAAATTAGCTTAAGCATGCATAAGAAACTCAAGTTTGCTGAACTTAGCTGAAAAAAGTTGTAATAGCTACAAAAAAACGTGTATTTAGCAGTTAAACATTAGTTAAAATTGCAGCAAATACCTGAATACAGCAGAAAGCGTCTGTAAGAAGCTAAATAGCACAAAGTAGCAGAAAAAATCACTAAAAGGAAAAAAAACCGCAGAATATAATAAGCAGAATTTTAGCTGARATAGCAGAAAAATGTAAAATTAGCAAAAAAGTAGCTAAAAGCTAAAGTTTGTTATCGTTGGCTAACGGTGGTGTAAAAGCTTCAGACCAGCTGTCTCTTTCATCCACTTTTATTACCTGCTCAGGTAAATCTGCAAACATAAAATCTGTTTTTATAAAAGCTTGTGAGCTTGAATGTTTGCGGTAGATAAATATGCTAACATTAGCTTAGCTTGTTGTTTGTGTTATCGTTGGTTTTTTAGAACCACATGAAGTTAAAAACTTTRGACAACTTTCTCTTCAAGTTGTCTTCCTGACCTGTTCGGGTAAAGGTTTTGTGCTGGGTTGTGTTTTTTTTTTCTTCTTTATATAAAACTTTCTTAAAACTTGTAGCTAGTTAGCTGTACGCTAATGCTGTTAGCAGAGTAGTTGGTTTATTTAGGCCACACAGAACCATTAAAACCATTGGACCCACCTTCTCTTTCAGATGTGAAACAAATAAAAGTAAAGCTCCTTAAACGACAGAGTTCAGCGGCCGTAAAAAGTAACAGATAACTTCATTCATTCATTCATTCATTGCCTGAACGTGGTTTTGTTTGAAGCGGAAGTTGAATCAGAAAGGACCGGAAGTTGAAGCGAGTCGGCCAATCCCCGGTACCGAACTCCGAACAGACTGTTCCGAAAGACTGATTTGGTGATTTTTAATGCTTAAAATCCCACAAACATGTATTTTAATAAATTTAAAAAATGTTTTTAATGTTGTAAAAAATATAAAAATAAAAATTATTATTCTCAGCAAAAGGTCAAACTTTTTATATTTACTTTAAAAAAATGTACTAGTTTGATTAAAGTGTTTTAATTTTTCTGAGCTGCAGTTTTCATGTGTTTGTATTAGTTAATATAAGCTGAGGTGAGGCAGAGGCAGGCTAAAGCTACGTGTCCAATGAAATGAATGGACTACAAATACCGACCAATAAGAACGGACGTGTTCGGTTATAAACCCTGATCTGAGCCCGGAGAGCTGCTCTGACGGGTCTGCAGCTTTTCTGAGCGCCTCTCCCCGACAGACAGGACCGCTGCTCATCTATTCATTCAGCAGACCGGAAACCTCAGGTAGGACAGTTTCTTCTATGACTGTTGAAGTTTTTCTCAGTTGTAGATGGATTGGGAACACCTGGTCCAGTCGGTTCTGGTTCTGTATTAAAGACAGCTTGTCACCGTGTCTSTCCTCCAGGAAGCAGACATGCCTTTCGGGAACACGCACAACCAGCTGAAACTGAAGTTCTCCTCGGAGCAGGAGTACCCGGACCTCAGTAAACACAACAATCACATGGCCAAGGTCCTGACCCCTGACCTGTACGAGCAGCTGAGGAGCAAACAGACCCCYAGTGGCTTCACTCTGGATGACGTCATTCAGACTGGAGTAGATAACCCAGGTAAAAACCTTCAATTTATTAAAACTTTTTTTTTTTCTTAAAAACCCAGCGGTTCTGCTTCTTTTTGCACTGTGACCTCAGAGGACAAACCGGGTCTGGACCTCAGACATATGGAGAAGTGATTCTCAGAAACTTCCCTCCTCTCCTCCAAACGGGCCTCTTTCAGAACATTATTGCGTCATCTTACAGCAGATGCTTCAGATTAACGGTTACATAATTTATGAAAAGCAGCTGCAGATAATCCTCAGGCTTCAGGTCCACGAGGACTCGGTCCTCCGTCCTGCCGGTGGGACTCTGTCCTCTGTCCCTTACCAAACAGCAGTATACTTAAAGTTCATTTTATTAAGTATAAGTTTAAGTATTTCAAGTATACAAGGCACCATGTACTTGTAGTGTATTAGAAAGTATACTCATTTAATACTTGTTCGTACTAAATTGGGACTTTTTTTATTTATAAAAGTATACTTTAAGTCGTTTGTGTCTTTTTAAGTTCATAAACTTACCAAAAAGATGTATACATGAAGTTCATTTTATTAAGTATACCCGAGTATAAGTTTAAGTATATAAAGTATACTAGGCACCATGTACTTGTACTGTTTTAGAAAGTATACTCATTTAATACTTGTTTTTACTAAATTGGGACTTTTTTTTAATAAAAAGTATACTTTAAGTATWCCGTTTGTGTCTTCATAAACTTACCAAAAAGAAGTATACGTCATTAAATATCCTAAAGTATATAAAAGTGTATTTCCCTAAGTATCAGTTTACTGACAAGTATAGTTCTAGGACTAAATTGGCCCACAATAAATTTATAACAGTATACTCAGAAGTATACTGAAAGTAATCTAAGTATACTTTTAGTTTAATCTTGAAATATACTAAAAATAATCTGTTAAAATGTACTTTGTGTACTACTAATGTTTATGCCAAACGTTTAAACGTTAGTATAAACTAAGTATACTTAAACTTCTAGTATACTTTTAGTACAATAGTGTAAGATAAACTTGATTAAGTATATCTCAGATAAGTACATAAAGTAAACTTTTAGTTTAAATGAGTATACTTAACAGATACTTGCATAGTTTTTGCTGAGGGTTAACCTGTGACGAGAGGCCACGCCCATCGGCTTCACCATGGATGATGTCATCCAGACAGGGGCTGATGGTTCTGCTACAGTAGACCCCACCCTGAGACCTGTGAGGATGTAGGGTCTGTGTGTGACCCTGTTGACCCTGTGTTCAGGTCACCCCTTCATCATGACGGTGGGCTGCGTCGCAGGAGACGAGGAGACCTACGAGGTCTTCAAAGACCTGCTGGACCCTGTGATTCAGGACCGACACGGGGGATACAAACCCACAGACAAGCACAAGACGGACCTGAACTCTGCCAACCTGAAGGTATCGCTGCTTTTACCCCCCCAGGATCCTGACTGGACCTGGACCAGATCTGTACTCAGCTCTGTGTGTCTGTTTCAGGGTGGTGACGACCTGGACCCCAATTATGTCCTGAGCTCCAGGGTCCGAACGGGTCGCAGCATCCGTGGTTTCTGTCTGCCCCCCCACTGCAGCCGAGGAGAGCGGCGGGCTGTGGAGAACCTCTCAATTGAAGGTAAAGACCTCCTGGGTCCTGATGGGTCCTCAGCAGGGTGTGGTTTAGTGGAACAGGTCTTGGACTCTGTGGTACTGAGCGCCCCCTGCTGGTGACAGGAGGCAGCTACAGGCTGGAGTTATAACCTTCAGTTTGAACCAGGGTTATTAGTTAACTAATAATGAAAACTGAAATTGGTAAAAACATTTTAGTTAATTGAAATAAAATGGAAAAATGATAACAAAAACTGTACAATATTTTTATAAAACTAACTGAAATAAATAGACTATCCTTAGTTTTAGTATTAATTTATTTTTGAGCYGTGTGGACTGAATAAACGAATCACTTTCTCTTCCTTCAATTTGAGCAGTTTTACATTAGCTGTGGGCAGCTTACAGCACATCATGGTCCATAATGTCACCTGTTTATGGTCTGCTGCTCAGAGCTCGCCTGAAAAATGACAACAAAAGTTGGGAGAAAGCAGTAAAATCCGTGTAGCAACGATCAAATCCAACCTTTTAATAATGTCTTCTGGGTGCAGAGAATCTACTTCCAATGAGTATGATGTCCAGACTGGGAGATAAGTTTGGGGATGCTCCCATTTATTATATAATTTTGAATATTGAATGTTAATAAAGTCCAGAGTGTCKGTCTAAGGCAGCGTGCAAAATGGATGGAAATTATGGTAAAAATGTAAATATGAGAGGTTAACCAGCATTTAACAGTGTTAAACTGTGACCTCCCTACACCCTCACCTTGACACCTGTATAGATTTCCCTCCACACCCCCACCTGTGGTGGAGCAAAAAATATAGATCAAAGTGTCAATCCATATAAACCAAACACCGTCACCAAACTGTACTATGAAAACAAAATAAGAACCCAAAACACCAGAACTACAAATGGCTCCTATAGTCCAGTTTGAGGTTCTTTGAATATGAGTGAGAAAATTAAAAGTGTCTTGTAGTGGAAACAGGTAATAAAATAGTTACTTATTCTCTTGAGAAGTATTCCATCTGAGTATCTTGACAAATTAGCTTCTCTTAGTAGTTCCCATAAAAACCAAGCTGTAGCCCAGCCAGGCAGCACCAGGATCCAGACAAATATTGTCTCCTTAAAACAATCGTCCTTTGTTGGCAAATATGAGTTACAGGATTATTTTAGGAAGGTGTCATAACTAACTGCTTTGACTGATGATCTAATAGCTGCTGGTTAGTTCAGAGATTAACCCAGCCATGAGCGCCACCTTGAGGGCCTCAAAACAACAACAGCTTTTAACTTTGTCATGTTTGTCACTAATATGAAGAGCAGCTTCTGGTTCTACCAGGCAAAAGTTTAAAAAGGTTATATTTTCTTTTGTACTTTATCAAATTTAGTTTTTTTTTTCATTTGAAACATTTACATTTAACATTTTTGAATGTATTTATTACCACAATTTTATTTATATAATTGTCTATTTTTGTTTAAAAAATGTTATTTTAGTGTTAAAGCCTGAGTGGTCTGACTCTTGTATTTGTTCAAATAATTATGGGCAGGTTACAATATGAAAAAAAAAAAATTTTTCATAATCATGTGTCATGTGGTTATTTGACAGGAGTTTTTTTTTTTAACTAAGTGTATTTAATTTAGTACAATGTAAAAACAATACAAATTAAACCAAGATTTAGAATAATTGATCCGTATGGTAATGTCTGTCTGGGCCTCGTGCCACTTTATGTTCAACAAATTGGGTCCTGAGGTTGAAGGTTAAGAAGCCCTGGGTTAGTTCAGTGGTTCCCAAACTTTTTATCTTCTGACCCACAAAATATTCATGGCAAAAACTTGTGACCCCAAATATTACTGGTCTGAGTACATGAACTTTGTTAATAACTCTAAAAACACAGGCTTTTTGACAATCTAAACAGCTTATACACAAAAACAAATACTTTATACTTTTTTATGTGCTTTTGGAATAGTTATAGGGAAAATATTACATCAGCAATTATTTTATTACCCTTTAAATTGATTTCTGGAGATTATCCAAGGTGCTTCATGACCCATAATTGGGTCCCAAGTCCAACTTTGGGAACCAAAGTGCASTGGTTCCCAAACTTTTCAGCTTTTGACCCACAAAATAACAGCAGTAGAGACCTGAGCCCCCAGATATTTTTGGATGATAAACATTTGCATCAGGTCAACAAAATATGGGCATAGTAACAATATTTTTATACTACATTTATCCATTTTAAATATACTAACCTCACTCCTTTTGTAAAAACTAAGACAAAAATGTAATTAATTCAGAAAATCTTTTCAGGACCCCACCTTCATGTTTCAGGACCCCAACTTTGGGAACCACTGGGTTAGTTAACTCACAGGAACACTTCAAGCTGGTTTGGCAAATATGTTGATTCAAACTACAAAAAAAAAAAAAAAAAACTAAAACTAAGCAATAAAAAAAAACAATGAAAACTAGCAAAGTAACGCAATTAAAAGAAAAAATGTCACAATTAAATAAACTATAATGAAAAATCCAAAACTACTATAACCTTGGTTTAAACCAGAACCCAAAGCCTCATGTTGACTTTAATGATGGATTTAAGCTGAACCGGTTCTGAGCCGTTGGACCAGAACTCTCTGTAACGTGGTCCTGTTGTCCCTGAAGCTCTGGACGCTCTGACCGGAGACCTGAAGGGGAAATACTACGCCCTGAAGAACATGACTGACGCTGAGCAGCAGCAGCTCATCGACGACCACTTCCTGTTTGACAAGCCCGTGTCTCCTCTGCTGCTGGCCTCAGGGATGGCCCGGGACTGGCCCGATGCCAGGGGGATCTGGTGAGACTCCATCTTTATTCCCATCTTTTAATATTTTCACTGAGTCCAGAGCAGAGGTGGGTAATCCTGGTCCTGGGGGGGCTGCAGCCCTGCATGTTTTACTTGTTCCTCTGCTCCAACACACCTGATATGAATAAATGATTATCAGGCTTCTGCTGTACGGAGGACCAACACTGACATAATTAGAAATAAAAGCAGATTTATATGAACCACTAAATATACTTAATGTGCACCAATTAGAGAACTTTATCTACTGTTTTATATTTTTAATTGACTTTCATATTTATTTTTCAAGGTCATTTTCAATAAATTACACATATATACATTTAAGAGACAAAGGCATGTACAAAAAAGGAAAAACTATATAAAATGTATTTAAAACTGTAAAATTTTAAATTGTTTAAAATATAAAATGTATCGGAACTAAGCTGGAAAAATATGGTCAATTAATAAATTGTATTATAAAACATGAGGTAAAGTTATTTTAAATTTATTTGGTGCATTTTAAATGTATTTATTCATTTAAAGGTTCATTTATTTATTTCTGCTTTTATTTCTAATTATGTCAGTGTCGGTCCTCCATACTGCAGAACTTGATTCAGGGACTGAATCAGGTGTGTTGGAGCAGGGAAACATGCTGCGGCCCTCCAGGACCAGGACTGCCCACCCCTGGTCCTCCAGGACTGGTTTGCTTGGAGGGAATTAATGACTGAAGCAGAGGAACAAGTAAAACCTGCAGGACCACGAGAACCAGGACCTGGTTCTCGTGGTCCTGCAGGTTTTACTTGGTCTAAAGTAAGGGTTTTCTTCAGGCACAACGACAACAAGACATTCCTGGTGTGGGTGAACGAGGAGGACCACCTGAGGGTCATCTCCATGCAGAAAGGAGGGAATATGAAGGAAGTGTTCACCCGCTTCTGTACTGGACTCACCAAGGTGGGGGCGGAGCCTAAACCCTCCTCCAGCTGATTAGAACCATTAACGAACGTAAAACCACGACTCTGTGTTCAGATCGAGAGCCTGTTCAAAGAGCGGGGCCACGCCTTCATGTGGAACGAGCACCTGGGCTACGTCCTCACCTGTCCGTCCAACCTGGGGACGGGCCTGCGTGCAGGTGTGCACGTGAAGCTGCCCAACATGAGCAAACACGCCAAGTTTGAGGAGGTCCTCAAGAGACTGCGGCTCCAGAAACGTGGAACAGGTGAGCGGATTCGTGTCATAAAACCTTTCCTCTCCTCGCTCGGTGTCTCTAACCTGAGCGTTTTGTCCTTCAGGGGGCGTGGACACGGCTGCTGTGGGCGGAGTCTTCGACATTTCCAATGCCGACAGGCTGGGCTTCTCTGAGGTGGAGCTGGTGCAGATGGTGGTGGACGGAGTCAAGCTGCTGGTGGAGATGGAGAAGAAGCTGGAGAAGGGTCAGTCCATCGAGGACCTGGTCCCGGCCCAGAAGTAACGCCTGTGGACCGGTGGCGCCGCCGCCTTTACATTTCTGTATTTAAGATGAAACTGTTCTAGGAAATAAAGTTTATGTTGAAACTCTGACTTGTTCTCTGAGGGTCAAACAGAGTCTGAGAACCTGAACCGGGTCAGAGCCTGATGAAACCACGTTTACATACACTTCAAATAAAACTGACATTAAATCTAAGCTTTGTATTTGTTACGTCAGGATTCAGCTGGAACCAAAACTTTACAGTAAAATCACAAGTTTCCATCTTTAACCCGCCTGACTCAGGTCCAACGTTCTGGTCCCGTTCCTCCTGACTGAACCCACCGGTCCTGAGGCCTCAAAGAGCCTGTGACAAGCAAATCCTTCAAATGCAAAAAGTTGAAGAAATAATTTTATATTTAAGAAATTTGGCATAAAACCCTTGATTTTACCCATTGTCACATGACTGGCATATTTACCTCCGCCTAGGGTGAGGTAATGTTTTCGGTCATGTCTGTCTGTGGACAACATTACTCACAAACTTGTGTACAGATTGTCAGGACATTTTTACCACATGTGTGTATTGGGCCAAGGAACACACCTTTAAATTTTGGTGATGTTCCAGATCACGATGTGGATACAGGAATTTTATTTTAACACTCCGATCGGCAAAGCTGTGATGCTTTCACAGGGCTTCTGTAAAAAAACAGTGAGCTGGATTGGACAGCACTGACTTCAAACTTTATAAAAGTAATTTTAAAACCACATTTAATGATGATTTTTTACCATTATGTGCATTTACAGGAAGTGTGTGACTGCACCATGAAACGTATTTTTCCCATTTTCTCAAACACACCACATTGTCGGTAGGCTTGTATAACATCGGGTGACGAACAACTTTTTTTTTTCCCCCATTGGAAAGAGTTTGTGCAGCCCTGATGTATTTTATGAAACTGGACATTTTATAGAAACTGGATGATTTCTCAAGCCATTCGGGTCTGGGGACCCCCTCATAAACCCCAAGCTGTTTTAAAATATCTTTTATTTCAACCTCTAAATGCCATGGGAATGTATGTTTTGGTTTTTTTTTTTTTGTTTTATTAGTTC
>NW_013952720.1:455329-457030 GCF_001266775.1 Austrofundulus limnaeus | reverse complement strand
TCATTGTTCTCCATGCATTTTTAAAAATAAAAACCAAATTAACAATTTAGTGAAATGTTTTGAGGACCCCAGTTTGAGAAGCTGTGATTTAGTGACTTCAGATCCAAACAGATTAAAGTCAACAGAAACTTTAATTGAGATGTGAGTGACTTTAAACATGTGGGCGTTTACAGACTCTCCATTTCTACTTTTTAACAAAATACAAAAAAAAAAACTGAAGCCATTTTTTCCAAAGTAAGATACATTATTTACAGAAACGAAGCTACGTCCTTTTCTTCTTGCAGAAAACAAACCAAGGTGAAATAAATAAGAGCAGAATGTGTCCACAGTCTTCCTGTCACTCAGATTAGTAATTATTGCCAGAAGCTTTGATCTATGTTAGAACATTCCATCTGATTGAGTTGAAAAAAGGGATTTTGGAACCTGCTACAGATGATTGTACAGCTTTACTTTGACACGTTCTCTTCATAGTTTTAACTCGTTGGCGACTTTGGAAGCAATGTTTTTGAAAGCGATGGACGAGCCGGATATCCGTTTGAAGCGGACGCCGTTGAGCGAGAGGCGGGGCAGTTTGCAGACCTCCATCTCCCATTGGACCAGGTTCTCAGCCCGCCCGTCTCCGTGGACGCAGAGCAGCAGGAAGCTCTCCTGCTGCTCGTAGTCGCAGCTGTTGGCGTCCAGGACCTTACGGATCTCCCGCATGATGTCGCCGGGCTCCATGGAGCTGGTGGTCCTCATACTCCAAGTGAACCGGAGGGAGCGGGGCTTACCGTCTTTGCCTTCCCCTTTTTGATCCCCAGGTACATGGCGACTGTGGGAGCAGAGCAGAGCACAGGTTGACTGTGGAACTGGCTTTCTGCTCACTCACAGGGCTGATTGGTTTGGAAGGAATCTCCCTTTAGGCTCCGCCCACACTACTCTGGATATTTAATAAAACTGATTCATCATGTGCTGAAAGCCAGGCTGTTTGTGTCTGTTAGCAAAACATCTCTGGAACCACAGCCACGTTCTAACGTCGAGTCAACAGAATCAAGATGGCCGCCAGAGCTAACTGACAGTACACCCATCGACTCATTTTAACAATATGTTTTTATTTATTTATTTACTTACTTATTCATCCATCCTCACTTTCTTCTGATCTGTAAACAACTGAGGAGGATTTTTTTTGCTTGTTTACTGTTAAAGTGAGAACTGCTGCCACCTGGTGGCTGAACCTGAGTACTACAACCTGAGTACTACAACCTACAGCCTGAGTACTACAACCTGAGTACTACAGCCTGAGTACTAAACCTACAGCCTGAGTACTACAACCTGAGTACTACAACCTACAGCCTGAGTACTACAACCTGAGTACTACAGCCTGAGTACTACAGCCTGAGTACTACAGCCTACAACCTGAGTACTACAGCCTGAGTACTACAGCCTGAGTACTACAGCCTACAACCTGAGTACTACAGCCTGAGTACTACAGCCTGAGTACTACAGCCTACAACCTGAGTACTACAGCCTGAGTACTACAGCCTGAGTACTACAGCCTACAACCTGAGTACTACAGCCTGAGTACTACAGCCTGAGTACTACAGCCTACAACCTGAGTACTACAGCCTGAGTACTACAGCCTGAGTACTACAGCCTACAACCTGAGTACTACAGCCTGAGTACTACAGCCTACAACCTGAGTACTACAGCCTGAGTACTACA
>NW_013952720.1:451952-453823 GCF_001266775.1 Austrofundulus limnaeus | reverse complement strand
TACAACCTGAGTACTACAACCTACAGCCTGAGTACTACAGCCTGAGTACTACAACCTACAACCTGAGTACTACAACCTGAGTACTACAACCTGAGTACTACAACCTGAGTACTACAACCTACAGCCTGAGTACTACAACCTACAGCCTGAGTACTACAGCCTGAGTACTACAACCTACAACCTGAGTACTACAACCTGAGTACTACAACCTACAGCCTGAGTACTACAGCCTGAGTACTACAACCTACAACCTGAGTACTACAACCTGAGTACTACAACCTACAGCCTGAGTACTACAACCTGAGTACTACAACCTGAGTACTACAACCTACAGCCTGGGTACTACAAACTGAGTACTACAACCTGAGTACTACAACCTACAGCCTGAGTACTACAACCTGAGTACTACAACCTGAGTACTACAACCTGAGTACCACAACCTGAGTACTACAGCCTGCGTACTACAACCTACAGCCTGCGTACTACAACCTGAGTAGTACAGCCTGAGTACTGCAGCCTGAGTACCACAACCTGAGTACTACAGCCTGCGTACTACAACCTACAGCCTGCGTACTACAACCCGAGTAGTACAGCCTGAGTACTGCAGCCTGAGTACTACAACCTGAGTACTACAACCTGAGTACTACAACCTGAGTAGTACAGGCTGAGTACTACAGCAGTTCTGTTAGAAAGAAGAGTATATAAATATTTCCAGAGTAGTGTACACAGGGCCGTAATATAAAAATATTTGTAGTAAAAATCAGCTGAAGTCTCCAGTTGATTAAAACTAATAAAACTGACAAAATGTAGTTAAACTTATTAAAACAAACCTGTTTTAAAATCAAATTTTCTTCATTATTTTTATATTTTTATCTCATTAAGTAATTTAGTTGAAATTCAAAGTGTTTTAAAAAAATTTAATCCCATTTTTGTTTTATTAAAATGTTTTCACTACATTTTGTCTGAGAAAAACAGAAAAGTTTCTTTGAAAAACCC
Organism: Austrofundulus limnaeus; assembly: GCF_001266775.1. NCBI lineage: Eukaryota > Metazoa > Chordata > Actinopteri > Cyprinodontiformes > Rivulidae > Austrofundulus > Austrofundulus limnaeus. The sequence continues at coordinate 452,827 of NW_013952720.1, read as the reverse complement.
AGAATATAAAATAAAATAACAGAACAGTTTGTTTTAATCCTCCAACATCTGAACATTTAAAGTTTTGTTTGTTCGTTTTTATTTGTTTAATAAAAACTAATGTTACACACGTGACAGCAGACACACTAACTGAGTGTAACAGTGTTTTTTATTCTGTGAAAACACAAATCAGGCTTTCTTAGTAGTGGCTTTGCTGTGCTGTGATACTGACCACAGCTGAGGGAATTTCAACTGACAACCCTTCAGCTTCCTCTACTGTCGCTCTCATGTGCCACTCCTGCCATCTACTGGCAMAAAGAGGTAYTGCACCTGAATTTATTTGAGTGTGAGTCAGTGCCATACAAAATTAACAATCAAAACACAAGTCATAGAAGTTAAAAACAAATGTTGAGGGGGGTGACTACATAGTTAAATATTCCTGGGTGCCACACTATACTTTACTTTTCCTGCAGTTTTTTACAAATCGCTGTTTGAACACAGTAAATCAGACTGACACTCTTATTTTTTAAATTTTATCTGAAGTAATTTCAGAAAATGGACCGAATGAATGAACAAATAAATAAATAAATAAATAAACAAATAAATGTTTTCAAACTGTTTCTCTGAGATTTTCTGGGTTTTTCACAGATTTAATGACTTGTTTTTTTTATATATTTCTGCTGAATCATGACAGCTGAAGTTTTCAGGTTGTGCACAGAAACATCATGCCATGCTGAAACATGCAGCTGAAACAAGACAAACAGCCGAAGAAAAAAATTAAATCAGCCAAAGCTTCAAAGATTATCCAGCCAAACCGTCTGCTGCAAACAAACCAAGGTGTGTGTGTGTGTGTGTGTGTGTGTGTGTGTGTGTGTGTGTGTGTGTGTGTGTGTGTG
>NW_013952720.1:444808-447977 GCF_001266775.1 Austrofundulus limnaeus | reverse complement strand
ATAATGAAATATAAAGAAATAAAAACTAATTTGATCAGAAAAATAGAATTTTTGCAGTTTTTAGTTGGAATCTTTAAGATCAGATTAAATTTTTAACAAATATTTTCCTAAAAACAGACAAACACGAAGAACTGTTCAATTCAGTCAAAAGGAAAAAAAGTTAAGTGAAGTTTAGCTTCTGGCTGCTAGTTTTAGCTTTTAGCGCTGTTAGAGCTGCTTTGTAGCTCAAAGTTGAAACTTCTGTTTTAATAACATTAGCTTAACATTAGCTTAACATTAGCGTGGTTTTGCAAAGTTTAGCTTTCGGCTCAGTTTTTAGCATTTTTACTCCTGAACTCTTTCAGCAGTTTTTCGGGACTCACTGCCGTTTTCACAGAAAATGTAAATTTCTCAGTTTTTAATTTAAAAATATTGATTTTAATTCATTTCATTCATGTTTTTGTTTATTTTATTTCCCGGGATTTTCAAAATAAAGTTGAAATAATAGAAGCTGCAGCTGAGGAAACAAAGAAGATCTGTTTGAATTAAAATCAGGAAGATTAAAACAGATTTCCACCTCCATCCGGCAGCTGGAGATAATCCAGATTATATCCAGATTAAATCCAGATTATGAACAGATTTCCCACCCTGAGGACCAAAGCACGGAGGTGTCATATGAACAGAGTGAGTTCTGGTTCTGCCCGGTTAGACAGAAGCATGAATGGAGAATGCTGGGACAGCAGGGGGAGCTGTCCCTCAGCAGACCGGGGGTCAGAGGTCAGAGGTCAGGGGTCAGAGGATGGAGGCCACACCGGAGCTGTTTGTTATTTCAGCAGGAGATTCTCTGGATTGAGGAAAGAAAAATATGTGACCCATCACATCGAAACCAGGATTGCGTCTGAAAGTTGAATATGGAGAAATAGGCAGATTTAGTGTTTTGATTGTCAAAATATAACAAATAATTGTGTTATCAATGTATCATTTCAATGAACTGTCTGAAATATTATCCTAAAAAAATTTTTTTGAAGCACTTTTTTGAGCATTAGCAACGAAAAACCTGATTTTGAGGAAAAATCAAAATCTTTAAATCAAAAACTTTATTTAAAATGTTGAGATTTTCCCTGTGAGCTGTCAAAGCTTCGGTTTCTTTCCAGCTGGGAAATCTCAATATTCAGTTACAATCTGAGGTTTCTTTTCTTCAAATGACAAAAAAATTCTCATTAAAATGACATAAAATTAGGGTTTAGACCAAATATTTATGTATTATTGTAACCAACAAGACAAATTAAATATCTCTGGATCTACTAAATGATATAGGGGCAGATATTATAAGATTTTTTTCTTCTTCTTCTGCTTCCTTTCATTTTATAAGATTTGTGTTTCTTTATTTTGTATTGAAATTTTTGTTTTTAATCAAAATGAATAAATTATTAATATAAAATATTGATATCTGGATGATCTAAGTATCAAAACGTAGCTTTTAAAGCAGGAATCTGAAAATGTGACGTCATTTTGACCAAGTTTGAGTTAATCCTCATTTCGATGTGATGGGTCACAAATCATGTGGACCTCAATCTTTAATTATACATTACTCAGGTCAACTTTAGAGGAGTTTATTATATTTTTTTCAGAAAATGGCCACTTCGAGGAGCTGAAGGACCACGTGTGGCCCCGGAGCCACAGCTTGCAGAGCCCTGCTCCTGTCATTTGACCTGATCTGGTTCAACATGAATGTGAGCAGAAACCAAAGCTCCTGCTGTGGTCCGGGTGTGAAGCGGTTAGCTGCAGGGTTACACGGTGAGAGGCAGCAGGTGAGGGCGGGGCTAAAGGAGGGCGGAGACACCAGGTAGACAGGTGGGGCTGGGAGGCCCTGCCCCCTTACTTGGCCGAGCAGCGGTCCAGAGCGTAGTAGGAGCGGGGCAGTAAGACCCAGCCCGCCTGACGGGCGTACAGAGGGTCGACGGTTTGATACCTCTGCCGCTCAGAACCGGACGAGGCACCGAAGGCGCCAGCCGCAAAGGAGGAGGGGCTAGTGGCACACGCCATCTCAGTCATGCTGCTCGTGCCCCAACGAGGGGAAATGAAAGAAATCAGAGATAAAAACAGAGTGAAGAGGAGGAGGAAGAGGAGACCCTCTGAGGCGGACCCCCGGCTGACACTCACCTGTTCTCCTTCCCGTTGGGGATGACGGACAGGCGGTCCGTGTTGTTCCTGTCGCTGCAGACGTACGTGTTCCTGCGGGTCATACCTGCAGACGCTGAGTTATTCTGCCAAACAGAGGAGAAACTGGGTCAACACCAGCACCTGGACTGACCCGGTCCACCAGCAGACCAGGGAACTCACGCTGGGACCGGTGGTGGCTCCTTTCCTCCGGTCGGGGATGTCGGCCTTGTTGGGGTTGTTGGCGTTGCCCAGCAGGGGGCTGGAGGGGGGGCCGCCGGGCTTCCGGAGCTGGACCTCGTCTTTGGAGCTGTTGTCCCCCGTGGTGGTCTGACTCCTCTTCGGGTGAGCCATCCCCGGAGGAAGGTTCTGACCGACTGCAGAGAGTCAGACGGGTTTTAGTTACAGAAAACTTGTCGTGCGTGAACCAGGTTTCTACAACAGATTCAACCTTTACTGCTTCAGATATTACAGATTAATAATCTGCAGTTTTAACTGTTTAACAGGTAACCTGTAACTACAGGAAGTAACTCTGCAGCATCTGGTTTTCAAAATAAATGTCTTGAAACATTACTTTACCCTTCCAGCTACAGTTCAGGGGTCTGATTTATAAAGCTTGTGTTGCACTAAACGAGCCCAGAAACTTGCGTACACCACTTTTTACACAAAGGTTGTGATTTATGGAACTTAAACTTGACGTGAAAATGTGCGGTCCCTCAGCTAGCTCTGACCCTCACAGCTCTGACCTTCACAGCTCTGACCCTCACAGCTCTGACCCTCAGCTAGCTCTGACCCTCACAGCTCTGACCCTCACAGCTCTGACCCTCACAGCTCTGACCTTCACAGCTCTGACCCTCACAGATCTGATCCTCACAGCTCTGACCCTCACAGCTCTGACCCTCACAGCTCTGACCTTCACAGCTCTGACCCTCACAGATCTGACCCTCACAGCTCTGACCCTCACAGCTCTGACCCTCACAGCTCTGACCCTCACAGGTCTGACCCTCACAGCTCTGACCCTCACAGGTCT
>NW_013952720.1:437715-444241 GCF_001266775.1 Austrofundulus limnaeus | reverse complement strand
CCTTCTCCTCTCTGTCAACGCTCTCTGGTTTCATTTAAAAGAGTCGATCATCAGATAGTGTCCAAGATTAACCTTCAGGGTGGATATAGCTCGCTAGCAGCCTCGCACCGAGGACCTATCCACGTCATCATTTACCCAGAATTCTTTACAGTATTTTTACAGTCTTTATTTTACAGTTAAAATATATGTTTATCAAATAGAGTAATATTACAACTAATCATGGATCCCTTTAAAGTCTGTATTTCTCACTGAAGAGTGATGAACTTATTTCTAACTTTATCTGACTTATTTAATTTTATTTGTTTTTATCGTCCTGCAGGCTCTGAGAGAAAATTAATTTGAAGCTGAGTTTTTGATAAAAATCATTAGATTAATCTAAACGTCTGTAAACCTGCAAAATGAGGGAGAATCTGTGTCAATTACAGACATTCTGTTCAGGTGAACAGCTTTCAGCACCTGTCCTCCTCCAGACACATGACGGAGTGTGTCTGAGCCAATCACTGATCAGCTGACTGATTTAAATACATCTTAACATTCATGAGGTACTTTACATTGACTGTTTATCGTTGAGTGTGGGTGTGTAGAGGGTAGAACCTGAGGTGAAGCTGTGATCCATAAAGGTGCAGAAACATGCGTACACACGCTTTTATAGTTGTTTTGGTGTATACTATTTTCACCTTTTGGCCGTACGTTCACTTTTAGTATGGTTTCCACACAAACCTTTATAAATCTGAGCCCTGGAGAATACTATAACCAAGAACCGGACCACTCGTAGGGACTTCCTGTTTCCTGTCCTGACCTTGCTCGCTGTAGCGCCTCTGCTTGTGGTTGGAGACGCTCCTCTGGACCTTCAGGTGGGATGGCGACTGACCGTTCATCTCACTGCTGGGTCTGGGTTTGGACAGAGACAGGTTGCTGCTGGAGGCGGACTCGCTGGGCTCCATCTGAACAGACGACGGAGTCAGAATCAGAGCTGAGCGGACTGCAGCTAAAAGCTAACAGCTAGCAGCTAAAAGCTAACAGCTGGGTTTGTACCTCAGAGGCCTTCCTGCCCAGCAGCAGGTACGTGGCTGTGATCTCGTCGTACTTCATCTTAGCTAAAGACTCCTGGATCTCCTCCAGGTTGTAGCCCATCCCCACCATCACATCTGCACAAGCAGAGGATCCATGTAAACACAAACACAACCAGGTGACAACAACTACACACACTGAAGAAGTTTCACTTCAACAACACTCAGTTTAACCCAGTGGTTCTGGATTATCAATAGAGAGACATTTTCACATTTCTACAGCTCTTTATCTCATAAATACAAAGAGTTTAAAATAGTTGTTTTGCTCCAGAACCAGAGCGTGAAATAAATTTTACAGAAAGAGGGATAGAAGTGGTTCTTCCCTGACTTCTGATGTACTTTAGAGAAAGCCATTTGTCCTACAGCAAAACCACAAATAATGTCTGAAAGAAGACAAACATGTCTACGATTAGATATATAATTTGTCTGTGTTATGAAAATTGTGATTTGCTCTCTCTCCTGAACCTGTCCCTCCTTCGCTGCTTTTTCAAGCCTTTCTTCTACCTATCATCTGAAAACAAAAGGAATTATGGATCTGGTTAACTGGTCTCTGAACGCAATCAACAGTATTTTTTCCACATTGAGACTGGAGTGAGGGAGTGAGATTCCTGCTGATCGGCTGTGGAGGAGTTCTGAGTTATCAGAAAATGAAAGCGATCCTGATAGCAGTCCGGGCCTGTGAGAAGCTGTCAGGAACCATGGATGGAATCTCCCGTACTGGTAACACAGACTCAGATGTTGGGGGAAATAAGTCACAAACTGGATATGATTCTGCTGAGAATCACAGCTCAGCAGCGTGACCGTGAGATGTAGGATTACACCTGGGTGAAGTTTCAGACGAAAAAAGGCAAGGGGGTGATGAAATTCAGAACATTCAGCATTTTTTTTCTATTTCAGAGATGCAGTTAAGACTGTAAAGCAGCAAGAAATTCGATTCGAAATTTGATTTTGTCCCAAAACAGTTGTTTATCTTTCAGATCCCTTGGTCAGTCAGCAGTTATCAAAACTTCTCTGGACGATATGTCAACAAAGGATTGATCCTCCCTCTCCCCGTATCATCCGTGAGGATCAGTCTGAAGGCTGTGGTGATGGAGAAAGGGGAAACCCTGAACTCTGGGACTGAGCTTGGTAGGATTAGATCTGGTCTCTGGACTCTAGCGGGTCCTGGTCTTGGATTGGTTCCAGCACAGAGTTTTAACCTGGAACATCACCGGCTCCACTGAATCCCGCCCCTCGTACCATGTGTTTGATCCCCAGCCCCTCCCCTCCAGCTGTCTTGCTTTAGCGAGTTGTTTTTTTGTGCGTATGATTCTGTGTTTTTGAGTAAACATAGGATCACAGCAACTTTTTTAACTCACTTCTCTTATTGTGGCTGTTTTCCAAACTGCAAAAAGGGTACGCGACCTGACCATCAGTTTCCCCCCCCATGTTTGTTATGTGTGTCTTTCTCCTGAACGGAGTGTTCTTAACTGAAATTTCATTCTGCATTGCATCTTTGATGTTGTATGTGACAATAAAGCTGATTCTGATATTGATTTTAGGCCATATCGCCCAGCCCTATATAAACCCCAAATCAAAACAAATCAAATCTTTGGTCGAGGCAGATGGTCTCCTGTCCTGAGCCTGGTTCTGCTGGAGGTTTCTTCCTGATTAGCAGGGAGTTTTTCCTCTCCACCGTTTGCTCAGGATGGGAGACTGTGATGAAGTGATTCAACACAATCTGCTGCTTTCTTCTTTACATTGTTCTTTTCATGTACAGTGTCCTGAGACAACGTATGTTGTGACTTGGTGCTGTATAAATAAACTGAACTTGGACTTCAGGTGAACGGCTGAATATCTGAGGGCTGAGTGGAAACATGACTGAAACCATCCTGCAGGAACCGGAGCCTAACCCCCCCCCACCCCGAGTGACTCCTGAGCTTCCTGAAACGTGACGTCTTCAGGTTTCCTGCACAGAACCACTCCAGACTTCTGGCAAACGGAAGCCTGTATTGTTCTGTCCAAAAACTGAAAGAAAAAAAAAGTTGTTTTTGTAATAAAACGAGCCGTCTTCTCCTCTGATTCTAAACTGATCTGATGAAGATCCAGAGGTCTGAGTCGTTTCAAACAGGAAACAATTCACTCTTTTTATTTTAATCTAATTTAAAGAGACGTTTGGAGGAAAACAAGTTGCTCTGTAAGAAGTTTGATTCATCTGAGCGACACTTGAACACTGGCAGAGGAGGGAAACGTGGAGTTTCTGGTGTAGGAAGAGAGAAGAGAGGCGAGAAACGTGTTCTGGCTCCAGAACCGGGCAGATTCTGATCCGTTCTCTTCGTCTCAGCCTGATCTCATCTTTCTCACTTTCATCTTTCTGCCTCTCACAGCTCAGCTGCTAAAAAACACCAACTGCTCCCAGGAAGAGGAGCCGTTTTATTTAAATACAGAAGCGTCGGGAGGTGTGTGTGCGTGGAGCAGAGGCGGGTCGCACACATCAGCTGCTTCCTGAAAATCATGCAGATAAAAACCCAGAGGCTGCAGGAAAACATCACTTAAAACTAAAACAGCTCCGAGGTCAAAGAACTGGAACCTACAGCCTGTTTTTGAAGCTCTGCTCTGATCCAGACACCATGAAGAGAAACTCTGTAAACCTGAACCACTGCCACAGTTTGGACCAGAGAAATCCTGCTCACTACAGACCTATATAAGCCCCGCCCCTTTCCCTCGGAGCACAGCGAGGTTTGGTTCTGTTAAGGACTGGATGCTGACCAACACGTAACACCTCCTCCCGTCAGAAGCTTCAGGTGTGAAGAGTTTCAGCTGCAGGTGGGAATCAGTTTTCATTTTCATAAAAACGGTTCTGGTACCGATTCTCTTCTGGTCCGTGATGTCCAGTTCTGGTTCCGTGTACGGCTTCAGCTCGTCCTCCTCAAAGCCCGAGTTGATCCATCGATCCTTCATGATTTGCTGCAGGAGGAAGGAGAAAACAAGAGTTTAACCCTTTGTGATCTGAATACAGAGCACTGTAAACAAAGTGCTGAGTCATCGTTCACTCTGTGGATTCGTGATTATGATTATTCAGCATATTTTCAGCTATTTTAGCCACTCTGGCATCAAAACCTTCAGCTCATTCAGCCATGACGTTTTTATAATTTGTACTTTTTTGTTCCATTAAATAAACTCACTGAGGGCTCTTCAGTGTATTTACAACTATTTCAGCTACTGTACTGCTAATATTAGCTTCTAGCTACTGTTCAGATCATTTTGGCTTCAAGAAACTTTTAGCTAATTTCAAGGCTTTTGTTTAGCTAATTTTTACATCTCACTTTACTATTTTTGGCTTTATGCTGCCATTTAGCTCATTTTAGCTTCTAGCTGTCATTTGACTTCTACTTAATTATAACCAAATTTGGTTTCTAGCTTCCCTTTAGATAATTTTGGCTTACATTTACTGCTTAGCTAATTTAGGTTTTAAGCTACCATTTAGATTTGTTGGCTTAAAGCTAACTTTTAGCTAATTGTGGCATCCAGCTAGTACTTTGTTATTTTTGGCATCTGGTTAGCATTTAACAAATTTTAGCTTCTAGCTTCCATTTAGCTAATTGTGGGTTTCATCTACTATTTAGCTAATTTAGGCTTTAAGCTTCCATTTAGAGTTTGCTGGTCTAAATGTTTAGCTAATTTTTGCATTCAGCTAGCACTTTGCTATTTTTGGCTTCAGGCTAGCATTTAACTAGTTTTAGCATCTAGCTACCATTTAGCTAATTTTGGCTTCTACCTACTTTATTGCTATTTTTTAGCTTCTGGCAAATGTTTAGCTGATTTTAGTTTCTAGCTAGCATTTAACAAATGTTGGCTTCTAGCATCCTTTTAGCTAATTTAGGCTTTCCATTTAGATTTTGCTGGATTTTTTTATCCACTTCAATAGAAAACAGAACTGAATGTTAGTTTCTTAATTTCTGCATCATCAGTGACTTTATTTATTTATTTATTTATTTAATTAATTTTTATTTTTTATACTATAGTAAAGAAGAAAAAGAAAAAGTAGAAGAGAAATACAGGAACCGTAAAGAGAAACCGATAGAAATTACACAACATGTGAAATGAACACCGATAACACACAGGACATCACACCCGATATCTGACCATCAGCAAATGAGAAGAACAAACACCCAGCAATCAAACATAAACAGATGTATGTACATACATAGATTTTGTTGGCTTAAGGCTAATGTTTAGCTAATTTAGGCTTCTAGCTACTGTTTTGCTACTACACTGTGGTTAGTTGAGTCGATTTAATCACTAAAGACTTTTAATCTGAAAATCTGTTCCTGACTCAGATGAAGACACAAAATTTGAAAGTATTATTTATGGATACAGCATCAGAGAGGAGGAGGAGGAGGAGGAGCTTCTCTGTGAGCAGAAAGAAACAGGAAGTATATTTACATGTTCTGCGTCCTCCCTCACCTCCAGAGTACCACGCTTGGCCGGGTTCAGGACCAGGAACCGTTTCAGCAGGTTCTCACAGTCTGTGGACATGTAGAAGGGGATGCGGTACTTTCCTCTGAGGACACGCTCTCGCAGCTCCTGCAGGATAAACAAACAAACAAACAAACAAACAAACAAACAAACAGAGAAAATAAAACAGAACATCAGGTTTGAAGGACTTTTATTTTGTGATCCACGTTTGTTTACAGAACCACAGCGACCCACCTTCAGGTTCTGTCCATCGAAGGGCAGCGAGCCGCTGACCAGCGTGTACAGGATGACGCCCAGACTCCACACGTCCACCTCTGGACCGTCGTACTTCTTCCCCTGGAAGAGTTCAGGAGCTGCGTACGGCGGCGAGCCACAGAACGTGTCCAGCTTGTTGCCCAGAGTGAACTCATTACTGAAGCCGAAGTCTGCGATCTTTATGTTCATGTCTGCGTCCAGAAGCAGGTTCTCTGCCTGTCAGCACGTCAGACCATCATCATCATTACCACCATCATCATCATCATCATCATTACCATCATCATCATCATTTTTATCATCACCATCATCATTATTATCACCACCATCATCATCTTCATAATCATCTTCATCATTATTATTATCATTATTACCACCATCATCACCATCATCATCATCATTATTCTTATTATTATTATTACCACCACCATCATTATTATTACCACCACCATAATCATCACCACCATCATCATCATCACCACCATCACCACCATCATCATTATTGTTGTTACTATTATTATTATTACCACCACCATCATCATTATTATCATCATCATCATCATCATTATTACCACCATCACCACCACCATCATCATCATCATTACCACCATCATTATTATTACCACCATCATCATCATTATCATTATTACCACCATCATCATTATTACCACCATCATCATCATCATTATCATTATTACCACCATCATCATTATTACCACCATCATCATCATCACCACCATCATCAT
>NW_013952720.1:437122-437705 GCF_001266775.1 Austrofundulus limnaeus | reverse complement strand
CATCATCATCATTATCATTATTACCACCATCATCATTATTACCACCATCATCATCATCACCACCATCATCATTATTATTACCACCATCATCACCATCATTATCATTACCACCATCATCATTATTACCACCATCATCATCATCATCACCATCATCGTCATTATTACCACCATCATCATCATCATCACCATCATCGTCATTATTACCACCATCATCATCATCATTATTATTCTTATTATTATTATTATTACTACCACCACCACCATCATCATCATCATCATCATTATTATTCTTGTTATTATTATTATTATTACCACCACCATCATTATTATCATCATCATCATTATTACCACCATCACCACCATCATCATTATTACCACCATCATCATCATTATTATTACCACCATCATCATCATCATTATTACCACCATCATCATTATTATTACCACCATCATCATTATTACCACCATCATCATCACCACCATCATCATTATTACCACCATCATCATCATCATTATCATTATTACCACCATCATCATTATTACCACCATCATCACCATCATCATCATTATTATTACCATCATC
>NW_013952720.1:435913-437112 GCF_001266775.1 Austrofundulus limnaeus | reverse complement strand
ATTATTATTACCACCATCATCATCATCATTATCATTATTACCACCATCATCATTATTACCACCATCATTATTATTACCACCATCATCATCATCATTATCATTATTACCACCATCATCATTATTACCACCATCATTATTATTACCACCATCATCATCATCATTATCATTATTACCACCATCATCATTATTACCACCATCATTATTATTACCACCATCATCATCATCATTATCATTATTACCACCATCATCATTATTACCACCATCATCATTATTACCACCATCATCACCATCATCATCATTATTATTACCATCATCATCACCACCATCACCACCATCATTACCACCATCATTATCATCATCACCACCATCACCACCATCATTATCATCATTACCACCATCATCATCATTATTAGCACCATCATCATCATCATCACCATCATCATCATCATCATCACCACCACCACCATCATTATTACCACCACCATCATTACCACCACCATCATTATTACCACCACCGTCATTATTACCACCACCATCATCATCATCAAAGCTGTTTAAACGTGACTTTACATAAAGCTCATGTAATATTTTCATGATTTTATAATAAGGTATAGTCCCTGACACACTGACACCCTGTCATTATAAACAGTGTGAACAGATCAGCTGAGCAGAGCTCAAAAACACCGAAACATCAATATTTATACAGACAAAACTAAAACAGGAGCATCACGGCTGTCAGATGCTGGGAGAGCAGCTGCAGAAATTCGGCCGATGTGCTGCAGAGCTGTTGCCATGGTAACAAACGGTCGGTTCAGTCCAAACAGACCCGGTTTGTCAGAACTCACCTTGAGGTCCCGGTGAACGATGTGCTTCTGGTGGCAGTACTGCACTGCTGATACGATCTGTGAAAAGAGATGAGTTCAGCTCACCTTCAGCTGATAAGTGTGGAGTCAGAGCTAACTTTAGCTACTTTTAGCTACAGTTATGCTACTTGTGGCTACCATTCTGTTACTTACTGCTCTATTAGCTTGAGCTTATAGCCACTAGATGTGGCTTTTGTTGCTACTTTTCTGTACGGTTTAGCTAGCTTTCTTTTACTTCTGGTAACCATCCTCTTTAGCTGACGGTTAACCATCCTCTTTAGCTGACGGTTAACCATCCTCTTTAGCTGACGGTTAACCATCCTCTTTAGCTGACGG
>NW_013952720.1:434255-435613 GCF_001266775.1 Austrofundulus limnaeus | reverse complement strand
ATCCTCTTTAGCTGACGGTTAACCATCCTCTTTAGCTGACGGTTAACCATCCTCTTTAGCTGACGGTTAACCATCCTCTTTAGCTGACGGTTAACTATCAGCTAAAGATGATGGTTAACCATCATCTTTAGCTGCAGGTTGTGAGGTTTTATCAGAGGTCCTGTGTGGGCGGAGTCTGTGTGGAGGGCGGAGTCTCATCAGAAAAGTGAAACCAGAACACTGCAGGGGAGAACGTACCTGTCTAAATTTAGCTCTGGCCTCTTTTTCCTTCATTCTTCCGTGAGCGACCAGGTAGTCGAACACCTCTCCTGGAACACAGGAGCAGAGGAGTCAGGCTGAGGCCGACAGTCAGAACTTTCCTCTGCAGCTGCAGCACAAACACCCATCTGCCCCCCTGCAGGGTATTTGCTTCTGCTTCCTGCAAGCTGAGCCCCTCCTGAGGCACAAAGCTGCTCCCCAGCACAAAAAAAACAAACCCATCACTTCTGCTCTGAATGAAGTCCAGGTCTGCACGTGACGGCATGCACGGGATCAAAAATAGAAGCAGAAAACAAGGCCTCCTGGCTCCGGATCCCCGAATCCGGCCCACATGTCAGACCTGACCTGCAGAGGCAGGAGATTTTCTGAGCTGCAGGAGGATCTGACTCAAGCCTTCAGCGCTGCAGCTGAACAGCAAACTGCTCACCGAGAGGACGGGACTGAGAGAAACAGGCTTACTTAAGAAATTAATGCTCAAGATAAAACATTATTTTACATCGTTTTATTTTGAAGGTCTAACAGGTTTACACTGATGCTTTAAAAAATAAAAATCAGTTTTTAAAGTGCATGTGACGTCAAATATTTGTAGCACATATAAATGTATTTTTAGAAAGAGGACATTGATAGAATGTTGCAAAATAAATTTCACGTCGCTGAGATGAACAGTTGTTGGGATATTTGCCTGTGAAGTAACAGGAAGTGATGTCAAAGGGGAATGTCTGCATGTAAACAGAGCACTGCTACAACAGGCTGTAGAGAAGAAGCTGATATTTCTTTAGATTATTTTGACTATCAGAGATGAAGAGTCAGACCAAGGAGGTCCTAAAGAACAACTGGAGCTCAGAAACCAGGTGATCGTGTGATCGGCTGGTGAAGATAACGGCTAACGCTAAACGGTCAAGAGTCTGGATTTCCCATCACTGTACATGTTGACAACAGAGCAGAAAAAAAGGACTGACCATGTAGAAATCATTAAAACTATTAATCATAATATTAATCCAATTATTATTAATATTTTACATTTTATATAATCTATCTTATGTTTTAAATAATGTCAGAAAAGCTGTTTGTGTTTTGGATTTATTAACAGAAGATAAACA
>NW_013952720.1:426964-433444 GCF_001266775.1 Austrofundulus limnaeus | reverse complement strand
GTTTCTATGTTTGCTGTGAGCTGTTGTCCTGTTTGGTCTGTTTCTGCTCCTCCATGATGTCACAGACACTACCTGTGGACGGGATGGGCGGGGCTCAGTCTAGTCATATTTAAGTCTACGAGTCAGAGTTCAAATAATAATGTTTCATTAAACAAAGACCAGAGAGTTTTCTATGATGTCACTTCCTGTTTCACTTTGGCTGAGCCAAGTTCAAAAGAAATTATGCCAGTTATGTAACAAAATGGGTTAAATTGTGTGTATTATTCCAACTTTCTTAAATGTAAAGATGTTTTCTTTGACTTTTTGTATTTGAAGGACAACCATGTCACAGACACTTTAAAGCTTCACCACATCCAGGAAAACGACACCGAGGATTATTTTAGTAAAAACCAAGAAACTCCTCTCACCTCCGCTGGCGTACTCCATCACCAGGTAGAGCGTCCTCTCCGTCTCAATCACCTCGAACAGCTTGACTGAAGACACACACACACACACACACACACACACACACACACAAATATTATTAATTAATCATGTCAAACATCCTCTGAGCAGAAATCTTCACTGTTAAATAAGTTCATATATATTTTCTCCCTGCAGCAGCTGGTTTTAGCAGCTGAGTCTCTGCTGCTAAAACCAGAACATGTGGGATGAAGAACTGAGGAAGAGGAGGAGACACTGAGCGACACATCAGGACAAAAACAGATGATTTATTAACAAAACAAATAAAAACACTCAACTTCATTTAAACCTTAACATGACTAAAACTACATCCAGAATATTCTGGTTCTGTAACAGTTTTAACAAGTTGTTCAGATAAAATCATCGTTTAAAGTTTAACTATATTTTTATAAAGTTAAGAACAAAAAACAAACATTTCTTCAGTTCAAACACTCACCTATATTAGGATGATTCAGGATTTTCATGATTCGGACTTCTCTGAAGAGCTGAAAGCAGGAGAGAGAATATAAACAAACAAATAAACAAACAAACAACTGTAAACATGAAGAATGCTTAAAGCTCTATCACACAAAGAAGATGCTGTATGTGAACCGCTGCCATCTTCTCTGGAACAAAAGGGTCAGATGGATCCAAATCTGAGACCAGAGACATCAAGTCCTCAGAACCAATCAGCCAGTTTAAAGGCCTGCCTCTCTGATGGTATGGGGGTGCATGAGTGCCTCTGACAGCTGACACATCTGGACAGAAAGAGACAACAGTCCCTCTAAAACCTCCAGAACTGGTCTCCAAAGATCCTCCAGGGGTCCGGTCCAGACCTCCTCCTGAAGGTGGGTTTGTTCCAGACCTCCTCCTGACGGGGGGTCCGGTCCAGACCTCCTCCTGAAGGTGGGTTTGTTCCAGACCTCCTCCTGACGGGGGATCTGGTGTAGACGTCCTCCTGACAGGGGTCCGGTCCAGACCTCCTCCTGACAGGGATCCGGTCCAGACCTCCTCCTGACAGGGGTCCGGTCCAGACCTCCTCCTGACAGGGGTCCGGTCCAGACCTCCTCCTGACGGGGGGTTCGGTCCAGACCTCCTCCTGACGGGGGATCTGGTGTAGACGTCCTCCTGACAGGGGTCTGGTCCAGACCTCCTCCTGATAGGGGTCTGGTCCAGACCTCCTCCTGACAGGGGTCTGGCCCAGACCTCCTCCTGACAGGGGTCTGGACCAGACCTCCTCCTGACAGGGGTCTGGACCAGACCTCCTCCTGATAGGGGTCTGGCCCAGACCTCCTCCTGACAGGGGTCTGGCCCAGACCTCCTCCTGACAGGGATCCGGTGTAGACGTCCTCCTGACAGGGGTCTGGTCCAGATGTCCTACTGACAGGGGTCTGGCCCAGACCTCCTCCTGACAGGGGTCTGGTCCAGACCTCCTCCTGACAGGGGTCTGGTCCAGACCTCCTCCTGACAGGGGTCTGGTCCAGACCTCCTGGTCGTGAGGAGCACTGGAGCAGGACGCTCAGACGGACCCTGACTCATGTCCTCATCAGGTCTGCAGACCACGTCCTGCAGCAGACTGACTGCTTTAGCATGGATCAGCCGGTCCTGCAGCGTGTCCTCTCCTGCTCCATGAAAATAAAAGCTTTAATGTCTCAGGAGGACGGGGAGGACACGCTGCACTGCTGACAGACAAATCAACCAAACGCTGCTTCTGACTCTGAATATTCTTTATTAAATTAAACTTTTTAACCCAATCAAACTAAAACTCTGACCTTTAAATCATATTTATTCTTTTCCCTCTCACTGCTGCAGCTTTTATTGTGAAAGGACAGATAAATCTATCAGTGTGTTGGTGGAAACCTGCTGCTGCCAAGAGAACACATTCATCTTTTCTGAGAGAAAATCCATGAACACGTGTTAACAGCAATAATTCACATTTCTGTGGACAGGTCTCTTCCTGGGCCCGGTTTGGACCGGTTCTGACCCGCGGGAGGATAAAAATCTGAACTTTTATATTGAAAAAACTGAGGAAAACAGCAGCAGAGACATAACATCAAAGTGGGTCAGAAAGCTGCTGCTGAGCCGGTCAGACCACAGCTTTGGGTCTCGTGACCCGTCCCGGACTCCTGAGGACTCCTTCAGGCTGGTTCTGGGTTTTTAAAAACAAGCTGTGACCGACCCATGAGGTCATTTCCTGTCTGTGTTTTTGTTTTGTTTCGTTTTGTTTCCCGTCAGAGTCAGAGATGAGTCAGGACACGTCAGGACTCTGGAGGTCTCTAACAGTCCCACTGAGTCCAGCAGATCTGAACCCCTTCAGCTCTGCTCAGAGTGGTCGAGTCCAGCCCCCACCGACAAACAGGCACGAGGGAACGCTCTGTTTTAAATTAAYACCCCCACCCGTCATCGTACCGACAACCAGACGCTTCTTTATCAGCTCAGACATCCTGCTTTAACTCACTGAACACCTGAGGAGCAGGAAGTCCAGTCGACACACCTGAAACTGCTTCACCAGCCCAGGACCAGCCGCAGGATGAAGCAGCTGATTTCATTAATAAAAGTTCACAGTAATAAAGAGTCGCTCTCACTCCCTGACCTCTGAGCTCCACAGATGTGAACACGGACTCAGCTCGACCCGGCTGCTGACGCTCAGAACAGGGTGGGTGTGAACGACTTCAGATTTTTTAAGGTCCATGTCAACTAGGGCTGTGTTTTGGCATGAATTTGGCGATACGATACATATCCTGACAGACGGGTCACGATACGATATATCCCGATATATTGCGATACTATAAGCAAGGTGATAAATTGCGATTTTTTTTGGTCCAAAAATTCTATTAAATAAAAACCTCTTACTGGAAAAAAAAATGAAAACCCAAAATTCATTGTCTCAGAAAATTCTATTACAGACATGCGCTAGCCTTCTGTAACGTGAAGGCTGACTAAAGTTGGAAAAAAGAGCGCACGAGACACTTAATTTGGTTTAAAATCCAGACATTGTGACAAATAAGTAACTGTTTGTAACCTTACCTCAGCTTAGAAGGCAGAGGGTGTCGGTCTTTTCYGCTCAGATTCAGCTATCGGAGCATGAAGCTAATGTTTACTCACAATGCTAATGCTACCCTTATTCTCTGGTGCTCAAGAGGTAGAGGAGCCAAATGTCTGGCTCACTGCTGCCAACTAGTGGTCAGAGGCTGAACTACAACATAAAAATGAACGGCTGGCAGGAAAGTTGACATTTTAAACCTTAATAAAAAAATCGATACAGGGCTTTAGAATATCGATACAGTATCGGGAAATGAAATATCACGATATTTCAGTGTATCGATATTTTCTTACACCCCTAATGTCAACATGATAAAAGTCGAGTTCTACAGCGACTCGTCGATGTGACGTCATAGGCAGGTGCGCCTGCAGGACTTTATCACACAAAACCATCACTGCACCTGTGTCACACAAAAACAGCAACATGGCACCGCATTCCTAACAACCAGGTCCTGACTGATCAACACAACGACACATGAGCACAACGCAACACACAGTCCCGCTTTTGACTCGGTCACCTTACGATGAGTCAAAACAAAGAGAATAAAAAAAATCGACAAATGCTATTTAGTAGCTGCAGTTTGCAACATATAATGCCTTGTTATTTTTTTCTCCCCCTCCTTCACAGGAGGAGGAGGAGAGGAGAGAAAGGAGGTGTCAGCGGTTAATTTAATTAAAGCTTTGTTCACAAGGAGACATTTCCAGGCTGAGGTTCTGTGTCTGGTAGTTACATGCAGAGGAGGAGGCGTAGCGACAGCATTTATTTTTATTTCTACTCTTTAATAGCTCCACTTTGTGAAGACTCTTCCTGCTCCTCTACTTCCATCTTGGAATCCACTTTGTAGCCAGCAGTCACCTGACTGCGACTAGTCGACGTGAAATTTAAAAACTCGAGATCTCCTAGAGTCGACTACTCGACTAGTCGAATTGTTGGTTCAACCCGTAGTGTGAACACAGCGTGACTACCAACTGCTCATCATGAAGCGACACGTTTAGATAAAACTGGTCATAAAAACATGTTTAAAGACGAGCTGACCTGTATGAAACCAGCTGGATTAGGTCGGGATTAGATTTGTTAAGCTCCACATCTGATCCAGTTTAGAGATTTGTTTTCAAACTCAGCCTAAAAAAGAAGAAAGTTTTTCTATAAATGGAAAAGTGACAGAACAGAAGGTTTTAGGCTCAGTAGGTTCTGCCCAGCCCGCTCCACTTCCTTCACATCAAACATGAAAGGAAAGTGAAGCTCCCAGCGGAGCAGCAGCAGAAATAATCTGACAAACGGATCACTTTAGATTCCTGACAACAACAGGAGCCAGCGAGTTTCTGTGCTCACTCCGACATGACTCAGTGGTTTTCAGGCCTGGGCCCCCCGACACACAAAGACCACGATCAATGGAGCTTTGGAAAAACTGATGGAAACCCGCGGAGCAGTGGGGGGCCGGCCCAACATCATCATCATCCTCACTAACAGTTCCCTGACAGGACCAACAGAACAGGACAACGGGTCGATACCGCTTCCAGGCTGGAAGCTCCGACCCAAACAAGCAGAACCACTTCCTGAGTCCATCAGGAGGAAAAGTAAAAAGCAAGCAGTGAAAAACTGGASATTTAGCAAACATTTAGCTTTGTTTACCTTCTGAAGGCTGTTGGGGTTCAGCTGAGTCTTGTCTATGATTTTAATCGCCACCTGAAGAGAGAAAACACACGACAGAAACTCAGAAAAATACTGAAATCAAACATCAGAAACCAGGAAAAACATTCACCTAATACAGAAGAGTGGTTATTAAATCTGTTTATTCATTTAATATGGGTCAAACAACAGGTCAGAGGTCAGAGGTCAGCAAACATAGGATCATAAAAGGTCAAAGGTCATGAGGACCAGAGCCTCGTTTTATCTCGATCAAACGCCCAATAACTTCTTTGTTTTTTCTCTCTGTGATTAAACCCACAGAGATGTTTTCTGAGCTTTGGATCCATTTCACTTTACGTAAATAAATTTAAACTTCAAGCCCGTCCCACCTCTCTGCCGGTGAGGATGTGCCGTGCCAGCTTGACTTTGGCGAAGTTGCCCTTGCCGATGGTCTTGAGCAGACGGTAGTTTCCCACGTGAGGCTGCTGCGGCTCATCGGAGCCGCGGGTTCGCACGCCGGTGCGGGCGGAGCGCGTGCCGCTGAGCTCCTGGCGCCCGTTGCTATGAGACGTGTGCTGCGGAGAGAAGAGACCGTCAGACCAGGACCGACTGAAACCTAAAAAAACATTTAAAAAACAGCTTTAGTTTCCGCTTTTCATCAGAAAATTTTAATTCTGTTGTGTTTTAACTGTTTCTTTTCTACTAAATATTAAACTTTTCTTTTTTATTCCTTTTTAAACTAATGATTTTTGTCATTTTCTTCATGTTTGTTTCTGGGTTTGATCCGTGTTTAAAACGATTCAAACCTTCTCATTGTGACTGTAACAGATGCTGAAAGGTGTTTAACACTTCATAAACAAGCAGCGATATGATGCCTTCAAACACCTGAATACTAAAGGAACTGAGTGGGACAGACTCTAGAATCATAAAAAACAAACAAACTGCTTCAATAAGATATAAAAACAAACTCAGAGGCTGTGAAAATTAAAAATGGTGTGCCACAAGGTTGTGTCTGGTCTCCTGATMTGTTCTCCTTATTCTGTCTGTAGCTCTCAGCATGTACAGGTGCTCTGGCATCAGTGTTGGGGTACAAAGGTCAATAATTTACATTATGCTGATGACACTGTCCTCATTGCTACTAATGAGGAAGATCTATCTGTACATGTTATTATTTTTACTATTTTTTAAGTGTTCGAAACAAACAAACAAACAAACAAACAAACAAGACATCCTTATCACTGATGGAACAGGTGAGGCGGTTCTGGTCCAGTACAACCTCCGCAGCAAAACACACCATACTAATCAATGGGCCTCATGCAAGAACCGTTGGTACACAGATTTGTTCTTAAGTTGTGCGTACGAGTGAT
>NW_013952720.1:421065-426103 GCF_001266775.1 Austrofundulus limnaeus | reverse complement strand
ATCACTCGTACGCACAACTTAAGAACAAATCTGTGTACCAACGGTTCTTGCATGAGGCCCAATGAGAGCATTTACACTGGCTCTGCACAGACGGCGATCTGTCAAAATTAGAACAGATCCCATTTTTGCCGGACGCCGGAGCTGCTCCGGAGTCAAGCTACCTGTCGAGCTACAAAGACGAGAGCGATACAGTTTTAGCTGTTTGGAGTCCGTCTTCCACAGAATTATAAATTTTCTCTGAATTCCTCATCTATCATTGGATTTATCTCATGATCTCCTTCCTGCACACGCTTCTCGGACCACCTGTGTGCTTCGCACCGGAGCGGACCGGACCGGAGAGGATGCTGTATAAATTAGGGTGCAACCGAATTATGGCAAACTGCGCAGCACAGTGTAAATTAGGGGTCAGGGCTAAAACAAGTGAACAGTTTTAAATAACTGGGTGCTTTGGTAACAGACTGACAGACGTACAGCTCTCCTGGCAGGAAGTTGTGTTACATTATTGTGAAATAAGGAAGTGAAGCTTGGACCATGAACCTAAGAGCTGTTAGCATCATGGATGCTGCAGAAAATGTGGTTTTTAAGACACCGACACCAACAAACCTACAGATCACTGTGGCCCTCTGACATGACACGGGACGACAGATACAAGCAGCGGGCCATGTGCATAAACCCAGAACCCTGGACCAGCTGGACCTGAGCAGAACAGTTTACAGCTCTGAGACCACAAACTTCATGAAACCTGTTCCTGCAGCCTGCAGATGTCGGCTCAGTTTATTAACACAAGACTGATTAAACGAGTCTGACTTTATTTTTTTAATTTTCAGAGAACAAAAAGTGACACRTTCATCTGTTGTTGCATCGACGTGACAAAACGTTGCGGAAAGCACCGGAGGCACGCTCAGCTGCTTTCCTGGAAAAACAAGCTGGTCTGGATGGAAGCTAACGGGTCAGTCGAAACCATCAGACTGATCCGACAGAACAGTTCTGCTCCAAACACACAAAACACACTTTAAACATTATTAATACAGTCAGACAGATTAAAGGAAGGTTTCTGCACATTTTCTAACCTCAAAATATCTGATTTTCTCTCCATTTCGGAGTTATCTTTTATGTTAAAATGTAGGAGTGCACGATAATTATCGTTCTGATATCATAACAAACAGAACAGATAATACATGTTCATGTTTGTCAGCGCGGCGATGAGAATGTGTTTATTTTTATCCTTTTTGGTCAAGCCGYTTCCCGTCCGGTACGACCTGAGCAACGTTCGTGTGGCCTCGTAAAAAACAACTTTCTTACTAGAACAATAATAAGAATACTCTGTGCTGAAAAACAACCAGTCATTTTAAGAATTATTAATATTATTTTACCAATTAACCCTGTATGTTACACACAAACTTTATAATTTATAAACATAAAAAGGTCGGAACAACTAGTCCCAATTTGAGAACATGTAAAGTTCGTTACCTCCTGAATGCAGCACAAAGTCTGTGCTGCTAAAATGYTAACAGCAACAAGCTAGCGTTCAAGAACTCATCGGGACTTAAATCATTGCTGAGGCTTTAGACAAATCAAAAATAATTGCCAGAGAGGACGCAGATCTCAAGAATTTAACGATGGAAATTATGACAAGCAGCCGTTCACCCTCGCTAAAGACCGAAGCTTTTAACTCCTTGTTGGCCACGGTTCACCACCGTTAGCCACGGTTCCCCACCGTTAGCCAGGGTTTACCACCGTTAGCCAGGGTTCACCACCGTTAGCCAGGGTTCACCACCGTTAGCCAGGGTTCACCACCGTTAGCCAGGGTTCACCACCGTTAGCCACAGTTTACCATCGTTAGCCACAGTTTACCACCGTTAGCCACGGTTTACCACCGTTAGCCACGGTTTACCACCGTTAGCCACGGTTTACCACCGTTAGCCACGGTTTACCACCGTTAGCCACGGTTTACTGCTGTTACTAGTTAGCCACGGTTTACCATCATTAGCCACGGTTTGCTACTGTTACTAGTTAGCCACGGTTTACCATCGTTAGCCAGGGTTTACCACCATTAGCCACGGTTTACCATCGTTAGCCAGGGTTTACCATCATTAGCCACGGTTTACTACTGTTACTAGTTAGCCACGGTTTATCATCGTTAGCCAGGGTTTACCATGCTGAGCCTCTCTGTGTCTTCCTGTAAGTATGATGCGGTCATAGTGCATTCACACTCTCAGAAGCTGTTTCAGGTAGAAAAATGTTTTAAATCATATATTAATAATAATAAAACTAATGTACTTTGAATCTAACTTGTCTTAGTGAATTATCTGTTTTGAACTTGTGGAATGACTTTTTCTCTCTTGTTTAAACCTGAGCTCAGTGTTAAAAGTCTTTATATATAAATCAACATGCCTTATTTAAAAAATGGCCATTTGAGAAATAGTTTTGTTTGATATAATTTAAAGAAATATTTGTTAAGAGTTTATTTCAAATAATATAATTTACAGTCATTTAGTTTGGTCTTGTTATGTTATGATCCTTCACATTTTTGACTAGTCTTATCTCCTGGCGTGTTATCAGTTATGATCAGTTATTGACCGTTAGAAGGAGAAAGTTATCGTTATCGGTTCTTAAAACCAGTTATCATGCATTTAAAAGAGAAAACAGCAAACTGGACCACAACAACAGGCAGAGAGGATGTGAGGTTTTAGGTGTAAAGACTCACAAACTGGATGAGTAAAATAAATTATTGAKCTGCAGTTACACAAACATTTACCAGGTAAAGACTAAAACTTTAAACTCACTGTAAGAATAAAGTGGAAAATGTGACGATTCTGTTCACTTTTAACATCCAAATGCTCTTTTACTAAACTTTTATTAAATACTTTTTTCACAATTCCCAGCCAAATTTAATTCCAAACTAATAAATCTGAGTAGAAACTGTTTAAACGCTGTCTGCCTGTAACATCAGTTCAACGTTCACAAACATCACGTCCTGGTTTGATCCTCATCATGTAACTGAGGCTACTGTCGCTCCACGATCAGGTGTTTCCTGGTAAAATCTGATGAAGAAATTAATTTATCTGTGGAGTCTGAGTCCATTTAAACACAAACATCAGAAAAATATAGAAACTTAGAAAGAAAATTACTTAAAACTCTTTTTTTTTGCCACATTTTGCTCTGTCTGTGTGCTCGTTTCTTGCCCCGCCTCCTGTAAGAGCTGCAGCCACGCCCCTCGTTAAAGCCCCGCCCCTCTGCTGTAGCACCTCCCAATGTTTTGGATTTTTAAAAAGGTAAATAAGATGTTTGTCAACAAAACAAGAGAAACCAGACAGAAGCAGCAGCAGTTTTATGCTGGATTTACTGTAAAAATCCTGAAATAAAGTTAAATGTAGATTCATGAAACAGTTTTATTTTACACAAATTATTATATTGATTTATAAAAGACTGAAACCCTACAGGCAGATCTGAGGTTCATCTGAACTTAAACTTTAATATTCTTGATATTTTCTATTTTATAAAACACTGAATATTCAGACATTTCAGATTTAAACAAAAAAAAACATTTTAAACTGGAATAAATCGTTTTCAATAATAAAAATAATTCTATTATCCAGCAGCTTTAGTGTGTCCCAGCAGCAACACAACCTGACAGAAACCGCCCCACCCGGTTCCAAACCCCACCAACAGACAGAAAGTTAGAGAGGAAACTTGTTTAGAGAAATCCAACATAAAGCAAACGATTCGAGCTCAACTCCAGAGAAACTCGACAGAAACTCCAAAGTGCAAAAGTTAAATTGACCCAAAAGAAGATTTTAAAGCAACAATAAGGTTCAGCTCAGACACACAAAGTCACAACACGAGTATTTTTACAGCAACAGCAGCTCAGATAAAAATATCAGCTGGAAGAAGGTCACTGTTGAACACTGCAGGCAGGAGAAGACGCCTGCGGGGGACACGGGGGTGCGGATCAGATCCAGTAATCCTGCAGAACACAGAAAACTGGATTCTGCTTCCTGGAAGGAGGAAGGACCAGAACATACGGGACGGCTTTACTCACCAAGCTGCGGTGCCTCCTGGCTGCCTGGGAGCCCGTCATGATGCGCCGATGGAGCCCACAGAGTCCCGCAGAGTCCCGCAGACCCACAAAACCAGACTTTACCCCCCAACTCCGAGTCCAACAAGCACACACTGATCCCAGTGAAGCCTGCTGCAGGCAGACCCGACCGAACCGGAAACCAGACCCACAATCTTCTTTCAAGAATAAAAGCCTCCACTGAGGATCAGTCCTGACCCTTAATGAAGCCACTCATCAGAACCACGAGCTCGTCACCATTAAACGAATAAAATATTAATTAACAGCTTATTTCCTGCAGAGCAGCTCAGAATAACCAGAACCATTGATCCTGACAGGATCGATGACATTTCTCCATCTTATCAGCTCCGTCTGTTTGTGCTGTAAAAAAAAGGTTGTGTTATCTGCAGCCGACCCTCTGCTGTGGCCCTGAAGAGTCATGGGACCGGTCCGATCGGGTCACATGCACACGCAGCGGCACGAGAGAGAAGAAGAAGAAGAATGTGGAGCAGAAAACAACAGAACCCGGTCCAAATGTGCACGACGTTAAGAAGCTGCAGATGTTTGTTCAAATACAACAATAAATTCAGTTAAACTCTTTTTTCCACCTGAGGCCGTGTGAAGCTGTGTGTGTTAGTGCACGAGTGTTTGTTCAACATTGTGAGTTCACTTAAAAACAAGACTAACAGGCACATTGTGTTACAAGAATAAGGCTTTATGAAATCAATCCTCAGGTCATTTCTTTCCTGGTCTTTTTTATTATAAATACTGTATGAGCTTCACCGAGTGATTACGAAAAAAAAGAGAAAGTAACGAAATTTTGCTAAAAGGGAAGTTGGTGATCTGGAGGAAAATGTCTCAAAAAACCTATTTAAACATTTACAAAATGAAGCAAACTTTTACAAATGAACAGATAAAAATAAAAACATTTATCAGGATCAGAATCTCGGTATATTTATATTTAAACAAAATCATTTACAT
>NW_013952720.1:419458-420900 GCF_001266775.1 Austrofundulus limnaeus | reverse complement strand
TTTACTTATTGTTAAAATGGCAAATAGAAAACTTAAATAAATAAATAAATAAATAAATAAATAAATAAATAAATAAATATCCGTTTAATTCTGAAAAATCCAGACCGGAAGCACACGTGACTACAGGATGTCAGAGGTGGGAGAACATAAAGAAAAAAGTTCGGATCTAGAAGCTGATTGGATGAAACGTTCCAGTGACAGCTGGGACAGCCAATCACATTTCAGAACAGAAACCACTGTTGCCTGCCAGAAGCAGCAGGTAAAGTCTTGTAGTTTTGTTCGCAGTTGGGCCTAAAATATCTCTTGAATGGAATCAAAATTAATACCAAAGTTAATTTTAAATATTATCTACAGAGTTTTAAAATCCGAATAGAAAATAGTGAAATCACGGGTGTATTTTTGTGTTGTTTGGTATGACAGCTAATTTTCATCATGTGTGAAAATTAGCTGTCATATTACGAAAATAAACAAAACACCTTCAGATACTATCGTTCATATTAATATATTTTTCACAGATACACACAAAAAAAACCTAAGTAAAACGCTAAAATATGTGTAATTACTCACACTTTCCGTCTGCTTCTCGTTCAGTGTGGGTAAAGGAGTTTTTGTTGACATCTTCGACAGACCTGATCTTAACTCGGGCAGCCGGGAAATAAAAGTGTTGTTGCTTCGCTCTGCAGCTGTGTGAGAAAAAACAGCCTCAGCATGGATCGTGACACTCTCTCCGAACCGGACCGGACCGGACGTGTTGGAGACAAACAGCTGAGATGAGACGAAACAAATAAAAACTCACTAAAGAGTTTAAAAAAAGGCCGTTTTCAGTTTTTACATGGCGCGTCCGTGTCCGGTTGTTGACCCGAAAAGGTGAAATTAAATCAGTGTCCGTTTGTCGGGCGGTCCGTGAAGGGGCCGTCGGCGTAAAAAAAAAAAAAAATCGCGACAGTTTTTATTTGTTTAGTTTTATCTTCACTCCCAGATTAAACCCGTTTATCCGCGGAGGTGATTTTTCCAGAGGAATTCAAAAAGTCCAGGAGACGCGGAGACTCTCCGCGGGCTCGGTTCCGTCCATCTCCAGCGGCCCGAAGAGAAGCGGCTCGGTTCTGTTCTAGGTGGGACCAAAATGGCTCCTGAGCGGCGGGGCGGGATTACGGTGCGTTCAAGAACCGGTCACGTGCTCGGACATACGCAAACCGGCGTTTTTCCTTTTTTCTTTGTCGCTTATACAACTATTTTTAATTTGACTAAACTTACAACATTTGACTCATGAATTTTGAAGCTGCGTAAGAAATCATAATGAATCATTAGGTTTGAATGAAAATTATTTAAAAATGTAATTTTATGAGAAAAAAAAACAGAAATTGAGAATTGAAGAATGGAGAAATAAAATTTTACCTTAACCCACAGGTGCAGATTTGATTAAAATAATATGTATTAATAAT
>NW_013952720.1:410789-413374 GCF_001266775.1 Austrofundulus limnaeus | reverse complement strand
GTTGGTAGTTTTAGCTTGTGTCCTACTTGTAGCTTTTAGCTGACAGGTTGGTAGTTTTAGCTGGTGTCTAAGTGGCTACTTGTAGCTTTTAGCTGGCTGACATGTTGGTAGTTTTAGCTGGTGTCTAAGTGGCTACCTGTAGCTTTCAGCTGAGCCTCAACTGTTTACACTCACTACAGTGTGTGTTGAGATCCTGTCACGACCTCGGCTCCTCGCTCAGTCACTCACCCGCTCAGCCCAGGCGAAGATGACGTCCTCCTCCAGCAGGTCGGCGTCGTACAGGTCCTTCAGGATGATGGCGACGCGCGGCAGCAGCAGGACCTGATGGAGCTTCACCACACACTCAAAACCTCCCAACAGATACTTCTGGGCCTTCTTGTTGTTGTGACAGAACTGTGGACAGATTGAAACCAGGTCAGAGTCGTTCRGGAGCAAATATTCTCCTCTAAACTTTAACAAGTTTTAATCCTGCCTCAGTAGAGGAGGAGGGGCTGCTTCAGAACCGTTTACTGGGTCGAACAATGTTTTAATCAGACAGAACCAACAAGGAAGCAAAAAGTAAAGAATTAGAGAAAGATCAAATGCTAAATCGTAAACAAATTTTAATTAAGAGTTCTACATCTAAAAATTATTTTATTCTTTTAATCTATTTTCCTCATTCAGCAACCTATTAAATTTATGTTATGTTTCATGTAGGAGAAATACACATTTTTTTCAGTCAGTATTTAATACAACTGGCAAAATAAATTGTAAAAGTATTTATGATGTGCTTGTTTTTTAATTCAGCAGATTATAAAAAAGCCTTTATTTTATGAAAAGACCCTCTTGATTCAAGAGAAAACTGTTTTTTAAGAAAATGGCTGCTTATCAATTAATTGTTAATATACAAGATATATCAACTTCAGATTAATTCATTAATCAATAACCTGCATCCTTAATTTATACAGGAAAGTAATTTATATCTACTCATTCATGTAATTAAGAGTTTTAATGACTTGTCCGATTAATCGAAAAAATAATAAACAGATTAAATTGATTATTAAAATAATCKTTAGTTTCAGTCCTATTCAGAACCGGTCCATAAACCGACAGGTCTGCAGACCCTCCAGTGACCAGGCTTTAATGTCCTGTGATATGAATATTCATGAAATACAAAAAGTCAAAGAAAATATTTATATTGAAGAAACTTGGCATAATACAAGACTTGAACCGTTACGACACATAATTGGCATGTTTTCTTTTGAATTTTGCTCAGCTAAAGTGAAACAGGAAGTGACATCAAAGGGAACACTTTGACAAAGAACACTTCCTGTTTTTGTTTATTGAAACAATATTTGAAATATGGCTCATCTCTCTCTGATAGTGATTAAAAAATTCTAAAGAAACAGATTCTTCTCTACAGTCTGCGCTGTTAGCCATTTTAGCAACACTGTTTACATGCAGACATTCCCCTATGACATCACTTCCTGTTACTTCACATGAAAATATCTCAACTGTTCATCTCAGCAGCGTGAAATCTTTTTAAAAATATATTATTAATGTTATCTTTCCAAAAATACATTYATATTTAWTATAAAAAGTGATGTCACAGGCACTTTAAGGAGGCCTTAACGAGGAGTTGAGTCTGAGTTGTCGTAGCAACGTACCCGCAGGAAGTGGCGTTTGTACTTTTTGATCTGGTCGCGGATGTTCTCGTTGAAGAGAAGCTCGCTGAGGATGAGAGGTCCCATGGCCTTCACATCCAGACGCTCTGCCTCCGCCAAGATCTCTTTATCAGCCCCGTCGATGGTTCCGCTCTCCTTCTTTTGCTGCGGTTAAATAAAGAACGGATATTTTCATGTTGTTGTTTTTGTTTACTTGTGTTGGTCGGGCTGAGGTCTGAGGGYGAGGCTCACTTTGACAAAGTTGTAAAACAGGTTGACCCTCTCCTCCAGAGGTTTCTCCAGGTCGTCGCTCAGCGTCAGGTTCTTGGCGTGGTCGCTGATCTCCTCCATGCGACGCCGCTGCGCCTCCTCCGTCGTCTCCTCTGCCCAGTCTTCATCGTCGTCGTCTCTGTCCTTCAGTCCAGAGGGACACACAGAACCAGAACATGTTTAAACTCTGAGTTTCAGTTTCTGTGGAGTTTACACCTTAAAGCTGGTTCTGGTTTAACTCTGGTGGCTTAAAGCTGCACAATAAACCAATTTAATAAATTATCACATCAGAGAAAAAAAATTTAATAAGGCAGACTGCTTGGGTTGCAATAAATCATAAGCTGGTTTTCAAATATGTATTCATCTTCTATGAACTGATCCACAGACGTAACCATGAACACAACTTAAATACTACAAACACAAAAACAACCGTGCAGCTAAAGAAAAACACATTTTATTAAAGGGATCCCCGATTAGTTGTAACATTAGACTTTATTTGATAAACATACTTTAACTGTAAAATAAAGACTGTAAAAATACTGTAGGATGTTTAGTTTTTATCATTTTTAAACTAAAAGTTTAAAAATATATTTTAACACGGACGGAGCCATTTTATTTCCACACAAAGCATTCTGGGTAAATGATGACGTGGATAGGTCCTCGGTGCGAGGC
>NW_013952720.1:407424-410590 GCF_001266775.1 Austrofundulus limnaeus | reverse complement strand
TCTTTAAAGGTTTCCCCGATTAGTTGTAACATTATACTTTATTTGATAAACATACTTTAACTGTAAAATAAAGACTGTAAAAATACTGTAGGATGTTTAGTTTTTATCATTTTTAAACTAAAAGTTTAAGTTTAGAGTCATTTCTACCTTCTCTCTGTCAACGCTCTCTGGTTTCATTTAAAAGAGTCGATCATCAGATTTTGTCCAAAATTAACCTTCAGGGTGGATATAGTTCGCTAGCAGCCTCGCACCGAGGACCTATCCACGTCATCATTTACCCAGAATGATTTGTGTCGAAATAAAATGGCTCCGTCCGTTAAAATATATTTTTAAAAATTTACCAAACTGAACTGCCTACAGTATTTTTACAGTCTTTACTTTACAGCTAAAATAAATGTTTATCAAATAAAGTTATAATAATGTTACAACTAATCGTGGTCCAGGTCCTTTAACGACTCGGTGAGGAAACTCACCACAGCTTCAGGAGCGTCGATGCTGTCGTGGTTTCCGGCCTCGCTGCTGCCAGAACCGTTCTCCTTGTCCTTCTTGCGGTTCTTCTTCTCCTTCTCTTTCTTTACGGACACAGAGCCGCTCTCCGTGCTCTCTGTGGTCGGAGAGGCAGAGGGGTTAAACACGGACACCGCCAACACAACGACTCAAAGAGACAGAGAGAGAGAGACTCACCGGGTGGGTTTTTGAGGATGAACGTGCAGAGTTTGTGTCTGGTGTCGAGCATGCCGCGGTGTCCACAGGCCTTACAGGAAGTACCAATGGTTTGTTTCTTGGGATTGACATGCTGCGAGAAACAAACAGAACTTCTCTTTAGGTCAACACACTTATAAAATAAAATAATCTTGTTTATTTGAATATTCTGATTATTTCCAGGCGGTGTGCGGTGTGTAAACATTCACCAGGTCAGTTTCAGGGTTGTCACACTCGGCACACAGCACAAATTTTCTGATGAACCCATCCAGCATGTCCTGCAGCTTGTTCGCCTCGTGGGATCCRTTGACGATGTAACGATCGTTTTTGGTATCAAACTGGGTCTGAGCGCCGAGTTCACAACCGAAAAACTTAGTCGGGTCTGCAGAGAGAAACAGAGAGAAGATAAATAATGCTGACTGTGTCGGTTTGTAAACATGAAAGTGTTCATTAAGAACAGGATCCTGCAGAGTTTACTCACACCACAGAACATCTCTACGGTGCAGTRCSAGGACCAAAATTAAGACTATTGCACAACCAGGGGTTGCTACATCCTTGTAGCAGGAGGCTATATCTATTCCTAACCAGCTATTGATCTGATTAATGATAGGCYGAYACYRCTAACYGARCAGCTGGAGCTGCAAATGAGAAGGAGACTATTCATTTGAGTTAGCATCGGAGAGGCTAGCAACTAGCATGGACAAGCAGGCGTTAGCATTGGAATGGCTAGGGTATAGCATGGATAAGCTGGTGTTAGTATCAGAGAGGTTAGTGACAAGCATGGATAAGTTAGCGTTAGAGAGGCATCCAGGCAAGGCTAATGACTAGCCAAACACTGAGCTGAATTTTATTTTATTTTTTTTAAATCAGGCTTATAAAAACAACTCTCTGAAAAACAACACATTGTTACCAGCATGCCTGGGCTGCTCACCTACTTTATTAGACAAACTTTTTAAGCACCAAACACTGACAGGTGCACCTTAAACAGAATTTATTGTTTAACTTGACATCAAACATRAATATTAAACATAAAGCTGCTCTGTTAGCGGTGCCAGCCTATCATTAATCAGATCAATACCAGGCTTGGGACTAGATATAACCTCCTGCTTAGTCTTAATTATGTCCCTCACACTGCAGCATGCATCTCAGGCTCAAACTAAACAGTTTTACTTTCATCTAAACTCAAATCCAGCTTCTTTCTTTAAACTAAAAGATAAGTTTAAACCCAACCCTCCACCTTGTTTTCATGTTAATGAAGAAACACCAGCTGATGACTCTGGTCTGACTCACATGTTGGAGGCCTGTTCAGAGCCTTTGCAACATCAACCATGTTGACAATGACTGTCTTGATTCCATTCCCTTTGCCTTCAACCTGAATGAAAATAAAGAAAAAACACATTAAAGCACAGTTCAAGGACTCTGTTCCTCCAGCTCTGACATCTGAAACTGACACCGTCACCTTAGCGATCAAACGGGGCATCTTATAGCGGTAGAACTGGTCTGACACGCTGCGGTTGACGTTGACAGACATTCTGGCTGGATGTCGGAACTATCAGCAAGATAAGAGGATCTTGGTTGGGGATTTTTCGGGATCTTCTGTCTGGAAAAGAGGGGATGACATAAACGACTGCAAGCGCGCTCGGTCTCTGACATGAAAAACGTCGTGCCGCGGTGGCCGCAAGCTCCTTGCTTGAAGGCTAGAGTTCTACCACACAGGTTCCAACGGCTGCGCAACAGCTCTGCAAGACAACAACAACAAACATGACAAACGTCAGCAATGAATAAATGCAGAACAGACAACACACATCCTGGAAGGAAACATTTTACATTGTATCACTTATATAACCTCAATCTTTAAGGTGTTAACTGATGATCGGGACAAGAATAAAAGTGAAGTTTCAAAATAGATTTTTATATTTTTGCTGTTCAATGAGCTGATTAAGAATGTCTAACATGATTTAAATTAAAACAGTTTGGTTCTAAATCCTAAAAAATTAAGTTCTTACTGCAATATTTACACAGCAGCCAGGAAACATTTCAGCAGATTAGTCTTTAACTTTTTGACCCAAAGTTCGTTCAGACTTATTTTAACTTGAATCATGCTAGGGAAAAAAAAAAAGTAAAACTACACATTTACCACAAAAGACAACTTTATTCTGTGACTTTAGAGTCAGATTAGTGGAACAACCAGGCTGGGATGATGTCCAGATGGAGCTGCTATAATCACTGAGCGCCGTTCAAATWATTATTTTACAATCTGTCATAATTTGTCATCTTTTAAAGCTGGTAATATAGGAATATGAAAATGAAAACCTTTAAAATCACAACATAAATGGCTATAAGATATGAAAAATATAAGTTAAAATTATTTGTAAGTGATGAAGCTGCAGTTCATCAAAAAAGCTGAAGATTCTGTTTTTTTATTTATTTTATTAATTTATGCTGCAGTTGCAAATTCTACTTG
>NW_013952720.1:401402-406220 GCF_001266775.1 Austrofundulus limnaeus | reverse complement strand
TGTGTGTGTGTGTGTGTGTGTGTGTGTGTGTGTGTGTGTGTGTGTCTGTGTGTGTAGCTTCAGGAGGAGGCTGTTTGGTGCAGAGTGCGTCATTCAGTCACTGAACTCCAGGGAGGAAAAAACAGCCTCTCTGTCCGATCGAAACCTGAATCATCGCCTTCAATCCTGGCGCTAAATGTCCAACAGCCTGACCCTGAACAACTCACCGTTTTCACAAAACAAAGACATAAACACAACGCTGATCGTCCAGATGCCGCAGTGAACGGTGATCGATAGTCGGTGGAGTATCGATTCCAGCGAGGTCTGAAAAATAAAATAAAATAAAAAAAGGTTTGCTCAAAACACGGACAGGTCCAAAACACAGCAGGCGGGTCAGCTCGTAGGGGAGAGATTTATCTGGAAAAGTCCTCTCCGGGTTCGGGGACCTTTGGGACAAAAATAAATAAATAAAAACAGTCGTTAAATCGAGACAAACTGCGGACTGACAGCCTTTAGATCTGAAGGAACCAACGGCCAGATTATTCACACGAGTCCACATTAAAAACTGTCAAACATTAATTTAACTCTAATATGTAGGAGGGTTAACGGTGTCAACGATTCATCGCGTAATTAAGTAACCTGAAAAATGACGTGGTCATATATCTGCGTAAAGCTAAACTAACACATTAATCGACAATAAAAACGTTCAATAAACACATTTCAAAAAGCCACAAACTGAGATAAAATTAAAAACAAGCCAAAAGTTAGATCCAAACGAAAACTCACGGGCAGGTCCAAATTAAAATGTCACAGATCTAATCCGAGGCCAAACGTGACGCCATGCTGCTGAAGCTAACACCGTTAGCCACACGCACTCGACGCAGTTTCAAACGTGGTTTCAGTAATAAATGTTTAGCTAGTTACCGTTTTTCTACAGAAACACGTTTCTCTGTCAAACCCGAATGAGAAAGAGCCGCAGCCGAGCGAAAAGAGAAATTATTTATCACCTACCTCTCGAAGATTCTGCGAAACGCAGCTGCTCTCTTCGTTTGACAATCGTTAAGGGAACAGTTATAGCGAACCGAGCGACATCCGGTAACACTGCTGCTTCAAAATAAAAGCT
Source organism: Austrofundulus limnaeus (assembly GCF_001266775.1). Classification (NCBI taxonomy): domain Eukaryota; kingdom Metazoa; phylum Chordata; class Actinopteri; order Cyprinodontiformes; family Rivulidae; genus Austrofundulus; species Austrofundulus limnaeus. Next base: position 405,118 of record NW_013952720.1, on the reverse strand, counting down.
TGCTTCAGTTCTTATTTGCCCAAATGCGGTAGACAATATAAAATTACTTAAAATATTGGGCTTATGTATGTATCTTACACAAATATAATTAACTTAATTATAATATTTCACTCGAAACAACAGTTTAGTGAACTATTTTCTCGTAAATAAGCAAAATAAATTTGCGTGATTTTTATTTTGAAAGAAAGAAAAGGAAGTAGTGTTTAGCCATTGGCTAATGCTCCGACGCTGTACGTGCGCAGGCGCAGCCGCTTCCTGAAAGTGTCCGCAAACAGCAGCAAAGATGGTGAGTATGAAATGGCGAAAACCCACCATTTCCCTTCACGAACAGCGTTTTGGTTCGTTTTTTATGCCATAAATGTTTTTATTAAAYCAACAGTCGACGTCAAAATGGCGACTTCTTGTCTACAAGGCGAACTCAGTGTCGGAACCGAGCTCGTTTCTGACACGGATCACATGACAGCCGAGAAATCATTTAGTCCTGAAAAAGCACCTCTTCTCACTTTTTTAYTTTGTTTGTTTGTTCTCCAGAGTTATTGTTGTTTGTTTATTAAGCACGAGTTGTTTATGTTTTTATCTCCAAACCAGCTAAAGGAAACTTTTTCATCTGAGGTTTTTAACATCCGGTTTAAGTTTTCTGAGGCAGATGCGTTTAAAATGCTTCATTTCACTCAACCTTTAGGGAGTTTAGGATCTCTCCAATAAAGGTGCAGTTTATGTCTTTTTGCATAATTTATTTATTTTTTCACTAAGCTGCTCTGAGTGTTTGATTATTTATTGTTTTGTCATCACTAACCAGCCTATAACAAGTGTCTCAATCACATATTTTTGTTGTTTATTAATCTGTCACCTAATCCATTCACTTTTTAATTTGTCCCAAATCTTTCTTTTTTTGTTTTTATTGTGTTTTTCATCCCAATCTCTGATGGTGTCCCGTGTTGTTCTACTTCACGCACACGTCTCCCCCTCTTTCCTCCCTGTCTCACCCACCTCCACCCTTCTGTATCTGTCTCCACCCGCCCAGGCCGGTCATCGGGTAAGTGTTCCCGCTCTCTGCGCTGGACTCGTCCTGTCGCCTGCCTCTCTAACCCGGGGACTTGGTCCGAGTTCCTCCACGTTAACCTCTGCAGTTTTCTAACGCACACACCTCCTCTCTGCTCCTGCTGCCAGGTTCTGGTTCAACCAGAAAGTACACAGATTAGGGAGCTTAACGGTTCCAAAATCATGGTAAAAACATGTTTTCTAAGGTTTTGTGTATCTGGACTAGAGGTGTCCTGATACCAGGTTTTCCTCGGAGTACAAGTACTTCAGGTTGGGTACTCACGAGGGTGTCAATAAAACTGTCAATTAAAATTTGTCACTTTAATTACTGCTAATGCTGTGTCATGTATTTTTGTGTATGACACATCACTATCAGGCTCACGAGAGCTCAGTGGAAGCAGCTAACATGAACACTCGATTAGGGATGCACGATATATCAGCATTAATATCGGTATCGGATGAAATTAATCATTTTTTAGAATATCGTATCGGTCCGATGTGTAGAACTGGGACGAGGTACACAGATAGATTAAAGACACTAAGCTGGAGTCATGCAGGTTAAATCTTGTAGCTCCACATCTTCAGCTGCAGAACACAAGTCCAGCTGCTTCCTCTCCAGTTTTCCACGTCCAGGATGAGAATTAGGGGTGTAAGAAAATATCGATACACTGAAATATCGCGATATTTCATTTCCCGATACGGTATCGATATTCTAAAGTCCTGTATCGATTTTTTATTAAGGTTTAAAATGTCAACTTTCCTGCCAGCCGTTCATTTTTATGTTGTAGTTCAGCCTCTGACCACTAGTTGGCAGCAGTGAGCCAGCCATTTGGCTCCTCTACCTCTTGAGGTAGAGGCTATTGTTAAGTGTTGGTTGACCATATTGTAAATTAATATTAAAAACTAAAAGCTGCAAAAAATATTTTCTAACTATTTATTGTCAAATTTAGTCAAATAATTGAAAACATGGATGAAATAAGAAATATGAAACAAAATAAAATACATATAAAGCAGAACACAGCTAAATGTATCAAAAGTATGTCTCTGTAATATTAGAATTTTCTGAGACAATGAATTTTGGTTTTTCATTTTTTTTCTACTGTAAGAGGTTTTTATTTAATAGAATTTTTGTACAAAAAATATCACGATATATCGCCTTGTTTATAGTATCGCAATATATCAAGATATATCGTATCGTGACCCCTCTGTCATTATATGTATCGTATCACCAAATTCTTGCCAATACACAGGCCTAGTGAGAATCCACAGAGATACTGATCGTAATGTCGGTCTCGGACCGTATCAAGAGGAAAATATTGGATTGATACTTTAGTCAGTTTTACTTCCGGCACGTCGTTTCGCTCCATAAATAAAACCAGAGGCAGGTTCAGATATAAACACTGAATTAAACACGTCAGATCATGTTAGAATCGACACGCTAACACGTAGCATCTGTGTTTCCTGTAAACAGCTGAAGGTGACGTCACTTCTGTTCATGCGTGCCGCATCGACGGCACGAAGTGTTGATTCTGATGGAGGTCGCATTTATAAGGTGAACATCTACACAGAAGATTAATCTGGGGTCCACTGATGTGTTCTGATACCCCAAACCTTAGAAATAACATCTACTTTATTTCCTACAGTTTTTACCATGATTTAAAATTTTCTAGATTTAGTTTTGAAGTGTTGCTGTACTGGTGCTAGTCGTGTGTAACAGTGTTAAAGGGTTCTGTACGAGGGGGCGGGGCTACTGGTACAAGGTGTGAACACAACTTCTCTTTGTGTTTAAACCTTTGTCTGGTTCTGTGTCACGTTCAACCTTAAAGGGATCCCTGATTAGTTGTAACATTAGACTTTATTTGATAAACATTTATTTTAACTGTAAAATAAAGACTGTAAAAATACTGTAGGATGTTTAGTTTTTATCATTTTTTAAAATATATTTTAACTCGGATCAGAGAAACCAGAGAGCGTTGACAGAGAGGAGAAGGTAGAAATGACTCAGCCTGGAACTGAAAATATGGATGGAGGACAACAGAGCTGCTTCATAGAAGAACAACCTCAGATTAGCCTGTTAGCTTTAGCGCTGACGCTATAAAGCCTTTATATGTATTAGCTCAGCGCTAGCAGCGAAACTAACAGCGTTCCCCTCTCTGTCATGTGGATGGAGGACCTCAGTGACGAGAGGAGAACGTGTAGCGCTGAGCTAATACATATATATGGTGATAGCATCGGTGCTAAGACTAAAGCTAACAGGCTAATCTGAGGTTGTTCTTCCATGAAGCAGCTCTGTTGTCCTCCATCCATATTTTCAGTTCCAGGCTGAGTCATTTCTACCTTCTCCTCTCTGTCAACGCTCTCTGGTTTCATTTAAAAGAGTCGATCATCAGGTGTGTTACTTGGCCCAGTACCCACATGTGGTAAAAACGTCATGAAAATCCGTCCACAAGTTTTTGAGTAATGTTTTCCACAGACAGAACGACAGAACAAAAGACATACGCGACCGAAAACATTACCTCGCCCTTGCCAGAGGTAAATATTTTAAAAAATCCTCCATGTGAAGGAAGGCTACAGAGCAGGTTGTTTCCATTATGATTCCAGATGTTAAATTGCACCTGTTTGCTTAAGGACTCACAGGATCAATGGGACAGGAATGTGTGTGTGTGTGTGTGTGT
>NW_013952720.1:397602-401349 GCF_001266775.1 Austrofundulus limnaeus | reverse complement strand
AAACTGAACAGCCTACAGTATTTTTACAGTCTTTATTTTACAGTTAAAATAAATGTTTATCAAATAAAGTCTAATGTTACAACTAATCGGGGATCACTAACTGATAGTTCAGAAAACATAAATGAATCACAGAGTGATGGAGTTATGTTTGGCTTCTGTCTCCAAAGTTTTATTTTTGGTTTTTAATGTTGTGTGATGACGGTGGTCTCTCTCATCTGTCGCTGAGTGTCTGAAATCCAGCCGTGCACATTGAGTTTTTCTATAAACCTTGTTTTTTTTCCATATTAGTGCTAAAAACAAACTTTAAAAAGCCGGTTTGAATTCARACACTCGTGCTCTGACTCCTCCTCACAGCTTCTGCTGGTTTGTTTGTTTGAGTCTCTTTAAAGAATCAGGACTGGTTGGTGTTTTGACTCTAAAAGAATTAACCCTGGTTCTGGTGCGGCCCGAGTCGTGGCGTCCTCGTGGTGACCCCGGTTTCTGACCCGCCTGTGGGTGACTCACCTGTCTGTGTTGCCGTCAGTTGGTCCTGGTGTTGGGCGACCTGCACATCCCCCATCGGTGCAACACGCTGCCGGCCAAGTTCAAGAAGCTGCTGGTCCCGGGGAAGATCCAGCACATCCTGTGCACCGGGAACCTCTGCACCAAGGAGAGCTACGACTACCTGAAGACGCTTGCCGGGGACGTCCACATAGTCCGCGGAGACTTCGATGAGGTCTGTCCTGTCAGCTCTGAACAAATGTTAGAGGGATAGATGCTAACAGTTAGCTCCCAGAGGTTTGAGCATTTTTATGTAGATTAAAGAGACTGTGACCTGCCTATCCTTCAAGGACAAAATATGGGATAAAGCTTGTGCCAGCAGGAACTGAATCTGAATGTGCAGAATTTGAAATTGAATGCATTGGTTTGAAAATTCACTAAATTGAAACTGAATTTAAAGTTTTGTATCTGAATTAATTTTCTTTGAAACTGTATTTTGGTTTATTAAAAATTCAGTTTGACTACTTTCACTTTCAGTTCCATAATTCAGATKTTTGTGTCACATCCTGGTCCTTGAGAAAGCCAGGCAGAGTAATCAAACACAGATCCACAGATTTATGTTTCWCTTTGGTGAAGTTTCCCTTCTGGATGTAACAGAGTTGATGCAATCCACTGTAAAAGTGACAAAAACASACAAAGTTATTTTATTGCAGTGATTAATTTGACCTATATGTAGAAAATGTTACATTTACATGATGACATCATGGATCACATATTGATCAGATGCTGCTGACTGATCCATGATGTGACTCAAAAATCTGAATTATGGAACTGAAAGTGAAAGTAGTCAAACTGAATTTTTTATAAACCAAAATACAGTTTCAAAAAAAATTAATTCAGATACAAAACTTTAAATTCAGTTTCAGTTTAGTGACATTTGTTTTCAAACCAATGCATTAAATTTCAAATTCTACACATTCAGATTCAATCTGAGCAATTCAGATTCACTTCCTGCTGCACAAGATTKATCCCGTAACAAAAAGTCAAAGAAAATATCTTCATATTTAGGAAATTTTGCATAAAACACGTGGTTTAACTGATTTTGTCATGTAAATGGCATATTTTCCTTTGAATTTGGCTTGTCTAAAGTGAAACAGGAAGTGACATCAAAGGAGAACTCTGGTCTTTGTTTATGAAAACAATATTTTTTGAACTCTGACTTTTCTTCATCTCTCTTATAGGGACTAAAATTATCTAAAGAAACATCAGAAGATTCCCTGCTGTYTGTGTTGTTRGCTGTTGTARCAATGCTCTGTTTACATGCAGATGTTCCCCTTTGACATCACTTCCTGTTTCTTCACATGCAAACATCTCAACAACCGCTCATCTCAGTGATGTGAAATTGTTTTTGCAATATGTTATCTTTCCAAAAGTGCATTCATATTTATCACAAAAATTTGATGTCACGGACCCTTTAAGGTCATTTAACTTAGTTAATCCTAACTCAAACTGGGCGGGGCTTTGTGAACAAGCAGGAAGTGGCCTTACTGAGCTCTCCTCCTCAGAACCTGAACTACCCGGAGCAGAAGGTGGTCACGGTGGGCCAGTTCAAGATCGGCCTGATCCACGGCCACCAGGTGATCCCGTGGGGGGACATGGCCAGCCTGGCGCTGCTGCAGAGGCAGCTCAACGTGGACATCCTCATCTCCGGGCACACGCACAAGTTCGAGGCGTTTGAGAACGAGAACAAGTTCTACATCAACCCCGGTTCTGCTACTGGAGCCTACAACCCACTGGAAAGGTGAACTTTTAGACTTTTATTGTGTTTTTTTTTTTWAACAAGAGGTGAAAAGTCTTCATGTCTCATGAGGTTAAACATTTTTATGTTCTTTAAATCTCCGTGTTTAAGGCGTCTTTTCTCCCGTCTCCTTCCAGAAACATCATCCCCTCCTTCGTACTGATGGACATCCAGGCGTCCACGGTCGTGACGTACGTCTATCAGCTGATCGGGGACGACGTGAAGGTGGAGAGAATCGAGTACAAGAAGTCCTAAAAGGTGCGAGGAGGAGGAGGAGGAGGAGGAAGAGTTAACGAGGCTCAGTGAATCGTTTCATTCCTGTCCACCAGGGGGCAGCAGCTCCCTGAGTCACATCAGAACTGAGCCGTGACTCACCTGAAACACCTGTGTATTATAGTGTTTATATGTCATCAGTAGCTCCTTAAATCTTTAGAGAATCCAGACGAAACACATGTTTTGCTATTAAAACAAATATTCGGTGCCATTTATTTTATTTTATTTTTTTGTTCCTCATGTTGTGGACATGTGACCAACTGGCATTTAGTCTCCTGTAGTTCTTCTTTTACTTCACAATAAAATATGATTTCACTCCATCTGCTGCTCTTGTCTGAATATATTCATCTTGGTTTGCTCTGGACTGAACACAGAACTTTRTCTTGGAGTTCCAGGTAAAAAAATCCTGATCAAATGTTATTTAAAAAATGTGTTCAGTCCAGTTCCACACACTAAATAATTTGTTAAAACACAAAAATATTTTTTGTGGAATCAATTTATTGGACAAAAGCACCACTGTTAGAAAATTAAATATTTTTTGCTATTTAAAGTGGGGTTCTGTGTAAAAGTCATGAATATCTTACCTGATGTAGATCTCTGTGAATGACCTCAGTGTGTATGTGGCACCAAGTGTAAAATTAAATGYTAAAACATTTCACTAACATTTTTAATTATCTCACTTTTTGAGTGTCACATCCTAACCAGATGAACCACCTCAACTGGCTCCTGTGGACGTGGAGGAGCAGCGGCTCTACTCTGAGTCCCTCCTGGATGACTGAGCTTCTCAGCCTGTCTCTAAGTATAATGGACGGCAACTAATTATTAAGTGAAAATTATTTTATTAGATTCCTAGAACGTTTAATTTGCAGGAATTCTTTTCAAATCGATAAAAACGTTGCCCTGAAAGTGAATAAGTAAATAAAGCAGGTAATGGCAGGTGCAAGAAGTTCAGACACCAGCCAGAGCAGGTCTGACGTCTTGTTGAGAAGCTTTAGCTGCTTTGGAGCTAGCTGTTGTCTCAGGATGATGACATCATAACATGAGCCGAGCACCAACAGCAAAGGCTGCGTTCCATTCCAAATTTCTAAATGTGAACTTTAACATTTAGGGCCGGTTTCGCACTCAGGGCTTAAATAAAACCAGGACTAAGCTAATCTGGTCTAACTTAATCCAAACTAATCCAACTGCTTTCTGAG
>NW_013952720.1:394384-395852 GCF_001266775.1 Austrofundulus limnaeus | reverse complement strand
TTCATCCCAAGATCTTCATCCCAGGATCTTCATCCCAGGATCTTCATGCCAGGATCTTCATCCCAAGATCTTCATCCCAGGATCTTCATCCCAGGATCTTCATCCCAAGATCTTCATCCCAGGATCTTCATCCCAGGATCTTCATCCCAGGATCTTCATCCCAAGATCTTCATCCCAGGATCTTCATCCGAGGATCTTCATCCCAGGATCTTCATCCCAGGATCTTCATCCCAGGATCTTCATCCCAGGATCTTCATCCGATCTTCATCCCAGGATCTTCATCCCAGGATCTTCATCCCAGGCAGCACAGCAAGAGGGAAAAGGCTGACTATTCATGAAAAACTTGTTATAGAGTTTCATGAGCACAAATTGCAATCTAAAAGAAGAACATGAAGTGAAGATGAAAATCCTTGTCAGTCAGGAGATGGAGAGAGACACGAAGCAGCAGCAAAACGTCTGTTTCTAACCTCACACCCAGGCGTCCTGGCCCCTCGCCTGGGTGAAGCGGGCTGCGACCTGACCTTCAGTCTTCCGGGAAAAGTAGGTCGAACCAGGGGGATTCCAGCTGAAGTTTACCCAGTTTWCCCCCTGTGTCATTATGAAATAAAAATGTTCCATTACAATCATGATTCAAACAAAATTTATTCAAGAATAAACCAGATTTTCTCCTCTGAACTATGTGCAAAATGATAAATGTAGTCAAACAAAATCCAGCTGATAACTTGTGGATCACTCAACTGTTTGTCTTCATAAAAACTGCTGCACAGCAAAGCTGTTTCTATAACAGAGGAGCCCAAAGTGGGGCCCGCGGGCCAAATTTGGCCCGCCAAGCCATTTGATTTGGCCCACCAGCAGTTGAGTAAGTTACTAACCTGTAACCTGTTGTTCTTTGTAGAAACAGTATTTCCACTTAGTCATTTAATCCATTGGCCAAGTGACTAAATAAGGGACTGTAGTGCAGATAGTTTTCACTCATGGTGTTGACTTTATCTTTGAAATATTAAGATTAAACATGAAGCATGAAATACAAGTAACAAGATTTATTTAGATTAGATTTAACCACACATGTTAAGGTTCTCAGGCAGGAATGAACCCATGATGCAGGCAGTGCAAGGTTCCAAAAAGAACAAAGATTTATTAAACAAAAAGGTGCTGACTGGGCAGCTCAAAAACCTCAGAGAGMCGTGGCAAGGCAGGCCAAGGCAAAATACTGAATACAACCAAATATTACCAAACAAACAATGACTCGACAGGGAAGTGAAGACAAGAGACAGAATTTAAAGGTGAAACTAATGAGCACAAACAGGGAACACCTGGGGGAGAAACATGAGGATCAGGTGTGAGTGGGCGGGGCTGGAGCAAGGGCAAGACAGGAGGAAGAAAACAGGAACATGACAGAAACTAAAATAAAACACTAACAGAGACAAGAATCATAACAACACATGTAGATTTTTGCACTTTATAAGGT
>NW_013952720.1:392442-393732 GCF_001266775.1 Austrofundulus limnaeus | reverse complement strand
GGATTAGCTCGTCTTCCTCTAAGAAAGATTATTTAATTCAAGACTAGGACAAGTCTGGGACTACTGTAATCCATAACTAAGAAAGCTGTTTCAATAAATCCTGGTTTAAAATGGGATTTAATCTAGAACTAGGCTTAATCCCTGCACGGGAAACTGGCCCTTAGTTTTAGGATTTAATATTTAAACCAGTTTTTTAACATTTAAATTTAACATTTAGTAAAAATTAGCTAAATGCAAGAACAGTGAGCTAAATAATGGAAAATATATTTTACACTTTGTGCCCATAATGGCTAATGGTCATGGTTTTATATAAGCAGGTCCATCAACATTTTATAGCAGTTATTGCCAACATTAATTAAACTCTTGTACCATCGTCACTTTTTTATTTTTAAAAATAAAATCCGGTTGGTTTGTTACTTTTGTTTTTTTCTCAACGCAAACAGAAAATTAAACTCAGTTTTGTTAAAACCGGTTTTCTTCACTGTCAGAAAAGGCCAGGGTAATTCCCATAGATTAATTTGAAACATGTCTTCAGTTTAAATAATCTTTACTAAGTTTAAATCCACTCTGCAGGAGGATCAAACCCTCCTGGCTTTAACTAAAACAGTAAATCAGGAAGAAGTTGAGACTCAGAGCACCTGTGATTTACAAGAAATCAGGTTCTCCAGTGAGAGACCATGTTTTTACAGCAGCTTCAAAGAAAAAGAAAGTGAAAGTGTTAACGTGGAAAACCCCTTCCTGTTTGCTTTTATACAGCTTTCTGGAGCTGCTTCTGTTAGATGAGTCTCAGGTGTGTCGCTGCTCAGAGCTTCAGGTAAAAGATGGGTTCTTTCAAGGATAAAATTAAAAGATCATTCAAAAAAGGCTTCAGGAGACCTCAGAAGGACAGCATCAGTCCTTCAACGAACAACAACAACGACCTGCAGGAAGGTAAGATCTGCTCTGTTTGTTGAAGCTTTGAACCTTACACTGTAAATGTTGTTCTTATCTTGTTTTGACTGATAAATTCTTATTTTAATGTTCAGAAAAAGTTTCTCTATTTCAGAGAAGATTGTTTGCTAGCATGACTTAAAATGTTTGTGATTAAAATCTGTTTATTTTAGTTTAACAGTCAACAGAAGCAAACATAAAATTAGAGGTGGTAGTAGCTGAGAGTCATGTAACAGGGGCACCACCAAGGGGGGCAGGAGGGGCAAAGACCATCCCAAAAAACCTGGTCCCCCCCCTCCCATAGGTATAACAGTTTTTGAGTTGAGTCTCAGACTTGTGTTTGGTGTGTATTTTTACTGT
>NW_013952720.1:390230-391708 GCF_001266775.1 Austrofundulus limnaeus | reverse complement strand
GCCATTATAATTCATTAAACATTAATATTTCATAATCTATAAGTTTTACAGGCACCAAAAGGCATAGCCATCATTTGGCACAGGAGCTTTACAGATGTAAATTACAATGGCAGCTCTAGGACAAAGTATGCAGGAGGAGAAGCATGGCAAAGTAGAGATGACTTGGATGGGAAACGAATCACAATAGTGTGCACTGCATTGGCAATGTGCACTGAATATAAAAAATAAAAGTAGTGGACGGATGTTTATAAGAAGGTGGTTCTGTTGCTGTTAAGCAGTGATGGGCACGACTAACCATGAAGCTAGCTTCGCTAACTCATAATCTGTCAGATATAATTATAATGCTAATGCTAAATGTGGTTTTAAAAATTAACAGGAGCTAACACTAACAGCTGATAACCACTGATTGTCACTTAGTCTGTCTTGTCTTTGTCTCCTTCCTGCTGAAGACTGGTGAGACGGACACGAACCTGTTGTTAGCTTGTTAGTTAGCTGTTAGCAAACAAAGTTGGTAAAACCAAATTTACTRGATGCTAACAGCTAACTGCTAACCACTGACTGTCATTCAGTCTGTGTCTTTGTCTCCTTTGAGCCAATTTTAGCTAGTTAGTTAGCTGTTAGCAGGCTTAAAGTTGATAAACCCTAAAATAGCAGAAGTTAACTGGTTCGCTAACAKTTTTCAAAGTTAGTGAATAAGCTAATTAAAGCTAATGAGTTCTTCTGTTAGCTGATTAGCAGTTCCATGCCCACAACAGCAAATAACCTGAAAAAGACAACAGCTGAACACATGTCTACAGATTGTGTTCTGGTTCTGGTGCCACCCCAGGATCTTCAGCCCCCCATGAAGCCAGTTCTGGAGGCRCCCCTGTCATTTAGCTGTGGCCCGTCTGTTTCTGACTGCAGGTCTTGTTCATGAAAACCCTGCGGCTCATGATCTCTTTAACACAGCAGAAGTCSAGCGCTCTCAGGAACTTCACAACGTTCTCTCCTTCTCCCGGACCCGCTCCGATGGATCCAGTGGATCAGAGTCGGACTCATGGGAACACATGCCACTGCTGAAGCCTCAAGACTTCCCCAAACCTCCAGCTGACCTGGACCAGGACCAGAACCTGAAGAAGCACCTGGTCAGTCTGTGGGGAATAGTGTCTGCTGAGCTGGAAAGGTTCTGCCACTCTGGTTCTGGAGAGGATCTGAAGAACATGATTGACAGCTGCCATCAGCGGACCTTTATCCACCTGCATGGTCTGCTGCAGAAGATCAGGTCCTCCGAGAACTGCTTTGTGCTGTTGACCTGGGTCAAACAAACATACCTGAGGTCAGGTTCTTTCTGCTTTTATGAAGCTTGACACCCCATTAACTCCCACTGACTCCCATTAAAAAATCCCATTAAAAATCAGAAAATCTGATTTTAAAACATAATTTACGTCAATGTTCCTCACGATATTGTTGTGTAACAACAACAACAACAACAACAACAA